>NW_006203745.1:1908214-1918714 GCF_000334495.1 Tupaia belangeri chinensis
CATATCAATGTCCTGAAGTATTTCCCTAATGCTTTCTTCTAATAACTTTATAGTTTCAAGTTTTATGTTTACGTGCTTGATACATTTGGAGTTGATATTTTTTATAAGGGGAGCGATACACATGTCATTTCATTCTCCTGCATATGGCTGTCTAGTTTTAATGTCACCATTTATTGAAGAACTTTTTTACAAGGCTCTTTCTCAGGGGGTTGGAGAAAAACACAAGGCACTGATGTCATGTTGGTTCCGCGACTGAATTCAGGGGAGCTCACAGAGCTCATAACTATATATATATATATAACTATATAACTATATATATACATATATATATATATTTCTAAGAAGTGGATCTTTCCCTTCCACATGTGGGGAAGGTTAGGGCTGATTTTTTACCTTTACTCAGGATCCAGTACTTTTTTCACTGTACTGCACTGGGTCCAGCACTTGCTAGAGTTCTCTGATAAGAGACTGGAAGAGTGTCCTTCATTGTTCTAAGTAAGCTCCCCACTTTGTCAAAGTTGGGGTGCTATGCCTGTACCGATGGCCTTCAACCAGTGCTGCAGCCACCTCCCTGACAGAGTATGATGCCTTCACTAGTGCTGGGGCCATCCCCATTAGAGCCTCAGAAGTTACAAGTGCAGGGTACACACCTGCAAGCTTCTTTTCCATTACAGGTGCTTTTCCATATATATATGCTTTCCTCCTTTTGGAGTTTGTAGTGCATGTGAAGAGCACTTGAAAGAGTGCTTCCTCTCTCTCAGAGCTCACTGTGCTGAGCCAAGGCTGAGTCAAGGCCATCTGGGCCAAGAAGGCTGAACCGAGGCTGAGCTGAGCAGAGCTAGCTAACTAGCTGGCCAGTGCTCCCATTTTCTTAAAGGGACTATAGACAATAAGGGCTCATTGCCAAAAACAAACTGTCACCCACACACGTGTGTGTCACATGTAATGGTGTAAAACAACAAAGTCATAATTACATAACAAACATGAAAGCACAGTACAACTAATAACATAGTTGTTTACTCTATGGCCTTCAAACATGATACGATAGGCAGTGAGGGATCCAGACTAAACCATCCTGACTCCATTATCTCTACACTCCACCCCTTCTGGGTTTCTCACCTTACAATCCACGCAGCTGAATTCTTCCACAGTATTCTCTCTGTGAGGATGCCAGAGTCCTGTACCCATTAACCATAATAATAGTATAAACTATAACAATAAGCAACAAGAGCACAGGCTCTTCCCACTAGAAGAGAAAATACCCCACACCAAGTGGAACCTAGGTTAGACCACCACTCCTGTAGTGGGTCTCCTGTGAGGTGCGTAATTTCCTGAAATTCAGCAGTAACATGGGAAAGGGCCATTGTTGGAATAAAAATACCTTTAATAATATCTGTCCCTGACCCACTTGGTCTGGTGACTTGTACCTATGGAGGCCACAGAGAGATTACCCATGGAGTACCTTACATATTTTCCTGTAACCTTTGTTCTCAGGGAACTAAAAGTCCTAGCCACCCATCATGGAGGGCTTGGGTCTTCCAGGGCCACTCCCAAGTGACTATCTATCCTAAGGTCACTCACACCAGGTTTCCTTGTCTCCCAAAGCCTGGCTTTAAAAATACATCTGTTCTTGAGACTAGCAGTTGGTGTAATGGCTATGTTGCTGGACTTCCATGTAGTTGACTGCAGTTTGAGTCCCAGACACGGTGACTTAAACTCACGCTGGGCGCATGTGCATGTGTGCCCACAATACTGAGAGAAGAGTGGAGAAGGGATCCCCCCTGGGGGGTGATTTCTTACTTTCTTTCTCTCTGTCTCTCTCTGTCTTTCTGGCAAGAGCACACACCCTGTAGCAAAAACCTCTCAAAAAAAAAAAAAATACATCTGTTGTACTAACTTGTATCTGTAGGGGCAATACACTCTCATGCATGATAACCTCAACTGGGGGCACTCTCCCACTCCATGGCTTTTCATTTAAAGCACAAGTGACTTTTCTTATCTTGTCCACCCACCCCTTCACTGTAGGTGATAAGGTAGTGCCCCTCTAGTCAGATCTGGGTACAGGCCACACAAACAATTCAGTGGTATCTACCACTATCGAGGCATATTTCATTCCCTTGGACACAGTCCAGCTGTCTGTACACACTGTAAGAAGTTCCTCCTCTTTTATCATTATCACCTATACAGCCCATATTTCAGTCCATTTTGCCTCCTTCTGGTATTATACTATACTGTATTTGAGGATGGCCACACAAGCCATTCTAAGAAGTGGGTCTTTCCCTTCCACATGTGGGGAAGGTTAGGGCTGATTTTTTACCTTTACTCAGGATCCAGTACTTTTTCACTGTACTGCACTGGGTCCGGCACTTGCTAGAGTTCTCTGATAAGAGACTAGAAGAGTGTCCTTCATTGTTCTAAGTAAGCTCCCCACTTTGTCAAAGTTGGGGTGCTATGCCTGTACCAATGGCCTTCAACCAGTGCTGCAGCCACCTCCCTGACAGAGTATGATGCCTTTACTAGTGCTGGGGCCATCCCCATTAGAGCTCAGAAGTTACAAGTGTAGCGTACACTCCTGCCAGCTGCTTTTCCATTACAGAATATCAGAACCAAGCTCCTTTTCACTACTGTGATAGAATCTCACCCCAGCTGACACGATTGTTCACTTTTCTGGAGCCACACGCTCCATTCAAACCCAGTCCTCAGGTGGCTTGTGTGGATCTACTACCTGCAATGCCTGGGCTTCTTGTGTCAGGCGTTTAGCAGCCAGGAACACTGGTCCCCAGTCAGGGCCCCAGTCCAAGGAGCACCCTTCTTTGTCAAGCCATACAAAGGCTTGCAAGTCATGGTTAAGTGGGGATAAAGGCCCTCCAATAGCCTATCAAGCCCGATAAGCTCTCTAACTGTGCCACAGTGGTAGGGCAAGGAACTGCTTACACTGTGTCAATAATTGCCTCTGCAATTACCCAGGTTTTACCTATCAGACAACACCCAAAACTTGATTGACAAGTCTGGCCTTTGAACTTTGTTCATGCTGACCACCCATCCATATGATAGTAGATGTTCTACTGTCTGCATAGCAGCTGCTTCTAGATCTGCAATCGAATCAGAAGTTACTAACACATCATCACCATAATGGAACAAGCATACAGTGGCCCACCTGGCCCATGATCACAGGTATATCTGGCACTGCTGTGAGCAAGGAGGGCACCCTCTTGTTCAGCTTATAGTACTTCATAGTCATTCTCCAAGTACCATCCAGCTTCTTCACTGGCCAGACTGGAGAGCTCAAGGGCTGGGTGTAAGTCTTACAGTCTTTCCCCTTTTTAGTTATGAATGATGCCAATAATCTCATCACGCTCTCTAGGCAGCCGGTACTATTTCACATTTACCACACATCTAGGTATAGGCAACACTTGAGGGGATGCTTGGCATGCTCCCTAATCACACTTCACCATCCACACTTCCAGGCAAAATTCACCAATGGAAGTGAGGAGCTGCTTCCCCAGCAACAAAACCATCCCTAGACTTAAGGTGGGAAGTTACCTAATCTCTAAGGGCAATGAAACCACTTTCATGGTAATTTTCTGGCCCCTGTAGTCATGTATGTGGGACACTTGTCTTGCAAGCTTGTCAGGCTATATTCAGTCCCCATGTCCACCAGAGCCAACACCCTTTGTACATTTACAGGGGATCAATGTATGGTGAGCTCAAACTGGGGCCTCCAGTCCTCACTCATCTCTGCAAGTCCAGGTACCTCAGCCTGACCCCTAATTAAAGTGAACAACATTTTGCCTCCCTTTTCTAAGGTGGTAGATTTCTTGATAAAGTTTTTTAATAGCTGCTCTTGAGTTACCAAAGTTGTATGCTTTTCATTCAAAAAAAAAAAAAGAAAAAAGATTATTTATCCTTTTTTTGTTGTTGTGATTTTCAAGCCCATAGGTTCAGGACTCGAACTGCCATTGACCATGTGGGAATCCAGTGCCTTTAACCACCACACCGCCTGCTGACCCTGCATGCCTTTCATTTTTTCGGTACTGTTGTAGTTGCTGGCAGTTCACCTGCAACATATGAAATTGTTCTTACAGCAGCAGTCCTCCATTCAATCAAGGAATATTTCCCTGTCCCGGGGCATATTGGTGACACTTCTACCACCCATGCTGCAGGGACGGCTGTGCAATGATGGAGGTTGATTTTTCAAACAACACTGTCAACCCCCATGTGCCACAGTTACAATAACAAAACAGCCATAGGCCCCCCCTGGTAAGCTGCTGCTGGAACTGCTTACCCAGCCTGGGCGTTCAGCACACTGAGCAGTGAATTCAGTCACTCTGGAAACACCCTGTGGAACCCCTCCCTGTGCCACCAGTTGCTCATGCTTCATCTTCTAGTTCACAACAGGTTGAACAGGCAGAACAGGCTCGTTTCTCAGTACCTGCTCTAATGATCTGTCCTCTGGATATTTTCAGCCTCAGCCACTTTAAGGTCAAGTTCCAGTGTCCATATAAGCTCCTTGGGAACTTAAACTTTGGCAGTATTACGCAGGGCATCCTCAATCTTTTGTCTGAGCACCTGTAACATAATTCACCCCACACAACCAGTTGTGTGTTTCTCTTCCACCTCCAACTTCTCGGGTATGGCAGTCAAAGCCTCCTCTATGCTACTTGGTGTCCAATCTACACATCATACTCATGGGGGATACCCAAGGGGCTGACACAGTAACCACTGAATACCATATCCCAGTAAGGAGTCATCCCAGTACCTCAGAGACTAGAGGGTTTTGTAAGTCCCTTTTCTCCTCTGAAGGATGGGTCAGAGATACAGGGAGGTGGGAAAATACATGAGGCATTGATGTCATATTGTTTATTTGGCTGTTCTGGGGAAAGCTCACAGAGCTCATAGTAGTACTCACAAGCACTTCCTCCGTCTTGGAGCTTGTAACGCATGTTAAGAGCACTCAGAAGAGTGCTTCCTCCCTCTTGGAGCTCACAGCATGGAGCTGAGCTGAGCTGAGCCAAGGCCAGCCAAGCCAAGGCCTTCGGGGCTAATCAGTCTGAATCAGGGCTCAGCTGAGCAGGGCTAGCTAGCTGGCCAGGTGCTCCCTTTCTCTTAAAGGGGCTGTAGGGGCCAGCAGTAGTGCGGTGGTTTAGGCAGCTAGATTCCCACATGGTCGACCATGATGCAAGTCTCAGACCCAGTGGCTTGAAACTCATGCCGGGCATGAGTGCGAATGTGCCCAAAATCCTGAGAAGAGAATGTAGAAGGGATTGTGGCATGGTCATTGCCCCAGGGGGTGATTTCTCACTGTCTCTCTCTGTATCGCTCCTCTCAGGCAAGCGCATGCGCCCTATGGCAAAAAGTAAAATAAAACAAAACAAAAAAATAAATGGGGCGGGAACCAGCAGTTAGCGTAATGGCTATGTCGCTGGACTCCCACGTGGTCGACCGCAGTTAGTGTCCCGGACCCGGCGGCTTAAAACTCACGCCGGGCGCGTGTGCATGCGTGCCCAAGATCCCAAGAGGAGAATGGAGGAGAAGGGATTGCGGCGTGACCATCCCCCTGGGGGGTGATATCTCGCTTTCTGTCTCTATGTCTCTCTCTGTCTGTCTGGCGAGTGCACGCACCCTACAGTGAAAATCTCTCCAAAAAATAAATAAATAAATAAAAAATAAATGGGGCTATAGACAATATGTGTGTTACATGCAGTGGCATGAAACAGCAAAGTCATAATTACATAACAAATGCGCAAGCACACTACAACTAATTATAAGTTGTTTACTCTGTGGCCTTCAAACATGATAAGATAGGAAGTGAGGGAACCAGACCAGAACCATCCTGATTCCATTTACTCTACACTGTCTTTTTCCCCAGTGGATGTTCTTGGCTTGTTTGAAAATCAGCTCACTTTATATATGTAGATTTACTTGTAGGTTATCTCTGTTTTTGTATTGATTTATGGGTCTAGTTTTGTTTGTTTGTTTGCTTGTACTATGTGGTTTTTGTCATAAACCTTTATAATATATTTTGAAAGCCAGTAACATAAAGCCTCCAGTTTCTCTTTATTTATTTACTTAGATTAGGATTGTTTTGGCTATTTTGTGATTCCATACAAATTGTCTGAATATTTTTTATATTTCTGTGAAAAATGTCACTAGTCTTTCGATAAGTATTGCATTAAATCTATAGATCACTTTAGGTAGAATAGATGTTTTAACAATATTGATCTTTTATTCCATGAACATGTGATGTATTTCCATTTTTTTTGTGTGTGTATATTCTTCCTTTCATGAATGGTTTAAAATTTTATTTTATTTATTTATTTATTTATTTATTTTGGGGGAGAGGTTTTCGCTGTAGGGCGCGTGCACTCGCCAGACAGACAGAGACATAGAGACAGAAAGTGATAAATCACCCCCCGGGGGATGGTCATGCTGCAATCCCTTCTCCTCCATTCTCCTCTCGGGATCTTGGGCACGCACGCACACATGCCCGGCGTGAGTTTTAAGCCACCGGGTCTGGGACGTGAACCGCGGTCGACTACGTGGGAGTCCAGCGACATAGCCATTACGCTAACTGCTGGTTCCCCTAAAATTTTATTTTAGAAGTCTTTCACCTCCTTCATTATATTATCCCTAGGTATTTTTATTTTTATAGCTATTATAGATGGGATCACCATCTTCTTCTTCAGCTGTTTTATTATTGTTATACAAAATACTACCAGTTTTTGTATTGCAACTTTTTTTTTTAAGAGAGATTTTTGCTATAGGGTGAATGTGCTTGCCAGAGAGACAAAGAGACAGAAAGTGAGAAATCACCCCCCGGGTGACAGCCATGCCGCAAAACCTTCTTCTCCATTCTCCTCTCAGGATTTTGGGTATGCACTCATTTGCAACCAGAGTGAGTTTTAAGTTGCCACATCTGGGACTTGAACTGTGGTCACCTACATGGGAGTACAACGATGTAGCCATTATGCTACTGCTGGCCTCACATGTATTGCAACTTTATTGAATTCTTTTAGACATTCTAAGGGTATTTTATGAAATTTGTAGGGTTTTCTACATATAAGATCATATATTCAGCAAATAGGGAAAGTTTGAATTCTTCCTTTCCAATTTAGATGCCCTTTACTCCTTTTTTTTTTTTTTTTTTGCCTAATTGCTACAGCTAGGACTTCTAGTAATATGTCGAATAAGGGTGGTGAAAATTGAGATCTTTGTTTTATCTCAGAAAAGCTTTCAGCTTTTCCTCACTAAGTATGATGTTAGTTATGGGTTTGTCATATGTGGCCTTTATTGTTTTGAAGTAGTCTTTCTATATCTACTTCGTTGAGCTCTTTTATCATAATAAAATGTTAAATTTTGTCAAATGTTCTTCTGCATTTATTGAAATGACCATATGGCTCTTGTCCTTCGTTTTGTTAATATGGTATATCACATTTAAGGATTTGTATATGTGGAATTATCCTTGCAGCCCTGAGATAAAACTCACTTGGCAATGGTGTAGACTAGTTTTTATGAGCTAAAGTTTTGTTGAGGATGCTTGCATCTAGGTTCATTAGGATTACTGGTCTGTACTTTTGTTTTTGTGGTGTCTTTATTTTTTTATGAGGGTAATTCTGGCTTCATAGAATGTGTCTGGAAGGATTCCTCCCACATCAGTTCATTTGGAATAGTCTGAGAGGAATTGGCATAAGGTCTTCTATGGAGGTACAGAAATCAGCAGTGAAACAATCTGGGACTGGGCTTTTCTTTGGTGAGAAATATTTTATTACTGAGTCAGTCTCATTGGTTGATACTGGTCTATTCAGACTTTTTATTTCTTCCTGGTTCAGTCTTGGAAGGTTGTGGGTGTCCAGAAATAATCCATTTTAGTTAGAGATTTCAGTTTGTTGGTATACAGTTTGTTGGTATAAAGACAATAGTCTCTATCTTGTGTATTTCTATGGTATCACTTTTACAACTTCCGATTTTACTTATTTGGGCCTCTCTTTTTTTGTAAGTCTACTTAGTGGTTTGTCAATTATTTATCTTTTCAGAATACCAAATTTTTCTTTCATTAATCTTCTGTATTTTTTATCTCAAATTTATTTATTTCTTCTCTACTCTTTATTCTTTCTTTCCTTCTGTTAATTTTTGGAATAGCTTATTCTTGTTTTTCTAGTTCCTTGAGGTGAATAAATGGATTGTTTATTTGAATTCTTTCTTTTATATTTTATTATGAAGACATCGATTGCTGTAAAGTTTCCTCTTAGAACTTCTTTTGCTATATCCACTAAGTTTGGGTATGTTGTAATTTTATTTGTTTCCAGAAATGTTTTGCTTTCTATCATGATTTCTGACTTAACATAATGAACATTCAAGAGTACGTTATTTTGTTAACCAAGTATTACAGTGATTCCCAGTGTTTTCCCGTTAATGATTCCAGGAAAGACTACTGAATTTCAGCTGACTCAGGTAGCTTCCCAAATCTGAGGAAATGTGTGTAAGATTTTGAGGGAGTAATAGAATTTTTCATTAAATTCTAATGCAGTCTACATTTATGTAGTGATAAAACAAAACAAGATGAAAGTAATAATGGGATTTCTTGGCTCTGTTTTACACCAAGAAAATGCTGCCCAATATGCTGTTAATAAAGAAATTTTATCATGTGACTACTCCCCACACAATATAACATTTAAGTAAACGTAACTGTAGAACATGGTTTTCTACATGGTGTTTTCTTACCTGCTGACCTTTAAGCACATTTGCTATAAAAGCCATGTTGGTCCACATTATTTTCTTTAGGAAAATATCTGAAATTCAATTGTTATTTTAGCATTTTGCTCTCAATTTATTGCCTTGTTAAGTGTCATTTAAAAAGCAGAACCTATGACTCATCTGGCAGTTGGTATACTCCTATTTAATTATAAAATGACAAGAGGAACAGATTTTTTATTTCTCTTTCAAAGACCCTTTCAACAGAACTTTGATAAAAGTTAGCAGATTTAATGGCCAAAAAGAAAAAAAAAGAAAAAAAGAAAATTGTGGAAATATGGGGTTAGTGAAATGTTCAATGTTATTTATCCATTTACCGAAAATTTATTTCTGACCCATTTCATTTGCCACACATCAAATGAGGCAATATGCAGATGAACATAAATAAAAAACTTCCTCTTCACAAAGTTTATAGTATAGTAGAACGGGCAAAAAACATAATAATGCTAAATGAGGTAATAAATGTTATAAGACAAATATAAATTAAAATTTTATGGAACCGTGGAGGACAGTATAATTAATTTTCAATTGTGAAAAATAAGGCATATGTTGGAAGGAGATGGTATTACAACCTGCTGTGGAAGTATAGATATGACTTCCCTTTTTTCTTTAGAGATGTAAGACATACTCTTCAAAAAGATTTGGATCAACTGAAAAATTTATCCCCCTTTTTGAAGGAATCTTTTCTCATAAAATCCAGCAATTCCCTGAAAATGTACCTTCATCTTCTATGCTTTTGGCCTAAGGAAAACACAAAGAAAGAAACTACTGCAGGGACCAGCAGTTAGCGTAATGGCTATGTCGCTGGACTCCCACTTAGTTGACCGCGGTTCACGTCCCGGACCCGGTGGCTTAAACTCACGCCGGGCGCGGGTGTGTGCGTGCCCAAGATCCCGAGAGGAGAATGGAGGAGAAGGGATTGCGGCATGGCCATCCCCCCTAGGAGGTGATTTCTCACTTTCCATCTCTCTGTCTCTGTCTGTCTGGTGAGCGCACGCGCCTTATAGCAAAAAACTCTCAAAAAAAGAAAGAAAGAAAGAAAGAAAGAAAGGAAGGAAGAAAGAAAGAAAAAGAAAATACATTCCTGAAATGAAACGGTAACTACTTTTCTTAAATTTGTAGTTTAGAGACCAGCAGATGGTGTAGCAGTTATGTTGCTGGACTCCCGCATGACCAAGCGCTGCTCAAGTCTCAGACCTGGTGGCTTAAAAATCACGCCAGGCACATATGTGTGCACGCCCAAGATCTCAGGAGGAGAATGGAGGAGAAGGGGTAGCAGCGTGTCCATCCCCCCCTCTCATCATGTCTGTCTTTTCTATTCCATGAGCGCTTGTACCTTAAGGCAGAAACCTCTAAAAAATTATTTCAGTGTAAATTTTACCATTCCCATTTAAACTTCAGTTCTTTTTTTCTTTTCATTTTTTTAATTGATACATAACAATTGTATATATTTATGGGGTACTGTGTGATTTTTTTTTTCAGTTTTTGTCAGTAATTTCTCATTACCTGCTTTTTCTCCTTTTTTTTCCTTGTTTTCATTTCCTTTCATCTCCTTTTCCTCTAAGAATTTAAGTTTTTAAAATTTTCCCAGGACTTAATTAACATCACTTAAAGTAGTATGTGTATGTGTGAGACCAGGGAAGTCTTGTAACTGCTGCCTTTAATACTCAGTTGAACCATGGAAAGCAAATCTATAGCCAGACATTTGGCTTTGGTTTAGAGGCAGAAGTCAAAAAAGGGAATTGATAT
>NW_006203745.1:1920019-1948268 GCF_000334495.1 Tupaia belangeri chinensis
GGTGTGTGCGTGCCCAAGATCCCGAGAGGAGAATGGAGGAGAAGGGATTGCGGCATGGCCATCCCCCCTAGGAGGTGATTTCTCACTTTCCATCTCTCTGTCTCTGTCTGTCTGGTGAGCGCACGCGCCTTATAGCAAAAAACTCTCAAAAAAAAAAAAAAAAAAAAAGAAACTACTGCTATTACTGGAATTCCAGCCAGTAGTTGTAGTTGAAATTTACAATTTTTGTCATGGAGTACATAGCATTACTCAAACTGCATCCTATATAGCTGGTGGTCCAAGTCATTACTTGACATGCTCCAGAGAGGAAAATATAGGTTTTGGGTATTACAGATATTACTTTCCAACCAGCTATTGGTTATTTTGAAATTGGTGGCAACTGTTCTGCCCAAACTTTGCTACCTATTTTGTAACATATAGACCAGCCTGGTTCTTGTATTTATTTTCATTCCTGCACTGTGTGTTCTATTCAGCTTCTCCCTGTTATTTTCGTTTGTTTTTTGTTTAATTTTCCTGATGGTGAGTATGCTCACTAGAGAGACAGAAAGAAAGGGAGCGAGGAAAAGCACCCTCTATGGAGCATGATCACATCACAATCCTTTCTCTACTGATCCATCCTGTTGGGATTAGGGACACACATGCACATATACCCTGCATGTGTTTCAAGCTACCAAGGTCAGGCTTCAAACCATGAGGTTGACCATGTGGGACTTGTCATCCTTAACCAATAGGTCATGAGCCAGCCCTCTTTAGTTCTGAACATGTCCAGGTTAACCAGCTTCTCATGATCCTAACTTCCATATCTTGTCATTTCTTGGCATATTTATCCAAAACATTGGATCCTGTTGAAACAAGTTCAAAGCACATGCAAGACTATAAAAGGAGTTCATTGCAATATGTTGGGCTCACATTTGGCTGAACTTATATGGCATGATTGATTTAGAAATAATGCTTTCAAGGCTAGCCTGTGGATGGTGATTAAGGTGGCTGGATCCCAAGTGAAATTCTGAGCAGTTTGAATCCTGTTCATATCAGCTTGAAAAACACACTGGCATGTATGCCAAAATCCTGAAAGAGGGAGAGATGGAAGAGAGATTCCACAATGGGGCACAGGGAGGGCTTTTTCTCTTTTCCTCTCTTTCTCTCTCAGCATCCTCTGTCAAAATTTAAATACAAAGGGAAAAAAAGAAGAACGCTTTTTTTTGAGAGGTTTTCGCTATAGGGTGCATGTGCTTGCCAGAAAGACAGAGAGAGGCAGAGCGATAGAAAATGAGAAGTCACCCCCCGGGGGGATGGCCACACTTCAATCCCTTCTCCATTCTCCTCTTGGGATCTTGGGCATGCACGCATACACGCCCCACGTAAGTTTAAGCCACCGGGTCCGGGACTCGAACCGCAGTCAACTACATGGAAGTTCAGCAACATAGCCATTACTCTAACTGCTGGTCCCAAGAAAGAATGCTTTTAATCCCCTTCTACTGCATATATCAGAATAATTTCTTGTTAATCAATATATTGTTTCCTTTTACTGCATTTATCAGTACAATTTCCTATTAGTATTATGTTTTGTCTTTTACTTTTAGTATGTTTTAGTACAAATATCCAGTGATAAACTTTCCAGTTAAGACATCTGGGAGATACATTGTTCAATGAATTTCAAAACTCTAGAGCATAAAATAACTTCAAAAAGAAATCACTGTCCACTTAAAACTTTATTTTTTACCTAGTCAAAATGAACTGGAAGTACATCACAAGATGATGGAAGAGCCCATGCTTAGGATAGACTTAGGAAGTATCAAATGTATTTAATAAATATATTATAGTGATAGTAGCATTTGGAACAAAACCAGTGCTATGTATGTAGATTAATACTTGACAGCTGCCTCACTGGTTAAGGGAAAACCTGATTTGTCATGTTTTCCAATTTTCTTGGTGTAAATATTTCTACCATCATAGATTTCATATTACTAAATTACTAGCGGTATCATTGCATAAGGAAAAAGGAAGAGATAGAAAAAATTAGTCACTCTTCCATCCACATCAAGATTCCACTTGTACAATATCCTAAGATTAGACTGTGGAGGTGCTTAAATTTTACTACTTAGCAGGTGGAACTTCGTCCCTTACTTAATGGAAATACACTGAAACTTAGGAGCAAGTGTACAATACAACTCTTTTAATAGTGCACAAGTTTTAGTTCCAGTTGTAATTGTGGGGACTGTCTAAATGGATATGAAGGTGTAGAAGGCATTTGGAAAGATAATACACAGGAAGAAGTATATAGTATATACAGTGAAAACAAGAAATAGGTTAAAGATTAATATTTTTATTATGCTCTTATTTACGTATTTTTATGTTGATTTTCCTGTGTATCTAGTACTCCCTTTTTCCTCTGTTCAATCTGTTCCTGGAAACTGCATCATAATTTATTCTCATGAACTCTTTTGGAAGTCAAGGTCTGAAGTAGGGGTGTCAGTAACATAACACATTGAATATTTTTAGCAACTGGTAAAGTAGTAGCAAATGCTAACAGAGGATAAAACTAAGATTCATCTTGAAAATGAAAAAAACGTATTTCCACCATAGTATGTTTATAAGGATTTCATAAAGAATATGCCTGTAACGGCATATTGTGAATTGCTATGCAATCCTTAACCATATAAATAATTATTTTTAACACAGGAATAATGAAAAATAGAAATGTTTCTTCACCACGTTGGAAGAGCAGGAATCGACTGCATTATTTCATTTGCTATTCTCATCTGATGACCTTTTGCACCAGAAAACTGAGAAATCTGACTCATGGAACACACATGTTTCTCCTAATGTTACCAAAGTTAGTACCAAAGCTTTGACTAGAATTGGATCTGGTCATTTAGAATCAAGTGTCCTATTTTACTCCTTTACCATAACTGAATTAAGTAAAAAGTGAAAGTGGAAGCAATAAAAGCCAAAAGATTTTTAAAAATAAATTAAATTAAATTAAATAACAGAATGTAGCAAACAAGAGCACAAACACTACATCACTCTTATTGCAACAGCTTCATGGTTACCAACTCTGCCCACTTCATTCTTGTAATTCCCTGTATTTGATACTTCAATTAGACTCAATTTACCAAGCCAAGCTCCAGCCCGACTAGACTCTGTTTTCTACCTTATAATCTTGGAACTCTTTTATCTGTTTTTCAAAGCTTAGTCCCCATTTAGAAACTGAAGTAGTTGTCATTTCTTCATGTCTTAACATTTCTATGCTTGAACCTGCTGCTGACCACAAAATAGGTGCTCACCAAAACCTTTTTTCTTTTAAGAGATTTTTGCTATAGGGCATGTGCACTCACCAGAGAGACAGAAAGAGAGACAGAGGGACAGAAAGCAAGAATTCACCTACCCACCCCCTTCCCCCAGGGGGAATGGCCATGCTGCAATCCCTTCTCCTCCATTCTCCTTTCAGGATCATGTATCATGAATTTCAAGCCTCCTCCTGTCTGAGACTTGAACTGTGCTTGACCACATGGGAGTCCCCCTTAACTACCCCACCTGCTAACTCTGCACTAAAAACTTTTCAATGATTGATTCAGAAATGATTCTCTAACTTTTCATTAACAAAATATCTTAAATGAAGACTAAGATCCAAAAGAGCCATGATAATAACTGCTGGTATATCTTCATTTGTTTTGCTTGGTTCTTCATGGCTTAGCCAGGGCAAGCAGGTGGCATAGTTGTTAAGGTGTTGGATTCCCACATGATCAGTGGCAGTTCGAGTCCCAGACCCAGAGGCTTAAAAACACACTAAATACGCTGGGAGCATGTTTGTGCATGCCCAAAATCCAGAGAGGAGAATGGAGGAGAAGGGATTGCTGCATACCTAGACCCCGGGTGGTGGGGGGGTGATTTCTCACTTTCTATCTCTCTGTCTCTGTGTCTCTGACACAGTGCACATGCTCTACAGCAAAAATCTCTCTCTCAAAAAAAAAAAAAAAAATCAAGGCTTAGCTAACTATCAAAGAAGCAATAATTGGCTTTACCAAGCACAGGGAATGGTAAGACTGACTGTTAGGTCTCAGTGTATTGGTTAATGCTGTGTAAGCAATCCATTAAGTAAAACAACCAGGGTAATTGCTTTTTTATTTACTGTTTTCCTGCCTGTTCGAATTTGAAGGAAATGCCTCTGTCAACCAGGCTGTTGTACATTCTTTGACACTTTAGCACGGTGAGGAAGAACATACACATTACAGTCATTGGATCTGGCATCATGGTGGGATTCTAGGCAAGTTTTATAAGTTTTTAAGGTCTTGAGTCACTTAAATAAAAAATTAGGAATAATAATATTTCTCTTCAGGAATGTTTATTTTAAACTTTTCTATGTCAAAAAAATTGAAAAATGATGTCAGCGAGCTGTTATCAGGACACAGTGAAGAAGTACAAAATATTTTATTACACATAAATTCAGAAATAAACCATGTTTTACCAGAATTAAAAAGTTTTACCAGAATTAAAAATTATTATTGACAGGGCAAAATTCCATACACACCCACACACACACACACACACACACACACACATAAATAATGTCTATTTACAAATGCCACAGATAAAAATAAATTAATTTTGTATATGTTTTTGCCATAGGGTGTGTACATTCACTGAAGAAAGACAGAGACAGTAAAAGGAAAAGTGAAAAATCACCCCCTAGGGGGATAGCCACACTGCGATTCCTTCACCTTCATTCATTGCCTGGGATCCTGGGCACACACTAAAGCCACCAGGTCCAGGACTTAAACTGAAGTTGGCCATGTGGGAGTCCAGCACTTTAGGCACCATCTCACTTGCTGGCCTCAACAGATTAATGTGTAAGAAACATGTTCAGTCCATCGCTTTATAAAAAACAAACAAACAAACAAAACAAAAGTAGGCAGACCAAGTGATGGTTGTGGTGGTTAGGGTGGCTAGATTCCTCATAGCTGACTGTGTGGTTCAAATCCCAGATCTGGTGGCTTGAGAAACATGTTGTGCTTGTGTGTTACCAATTCTGAGAGAAGTAAGAAGTAGAGAAGGGATTGCAGTGTGACCATGCCCCATAGGGGATTTCCCCTCTCTCATGTGCATGGCATGCACGTATCTTCTGACAAAATTTTTATTTAATTTTTTTTTTAATTTTTAATTTTATTTTTAAGGGTATTACCATAGGGTATGCACTTTCCCTAGAGAAAGAGACAGTGAGAGGGAAAGTGAGAAATCATCCCCCCAGGGTGAATGGCCATTTCATTCTAGAACTTTGGACACACACAGATACACGCACACACACACACACACGCACACACACACACACACACACACACACACACACGTGCCTGGTATAAGTTTCAAGCTGCCAGCTCTGGAACTTTAACTGAAGTCAGGCATGCAGGAGTTCAGCACCCCAACCACCATGCCACCTGATGGCCCCTCTGGCAAAATTAAAAACAAAATATCTGTGAACTTCATAAGCTCAAAAACAAAATGGGTCAATTAATATAGACTGATTTCTTTTGGGAAACCTGGATTTTACATAGTTTTCTAACTGACATTTCAAAATGCTTTCCTGTTCAGAATTCTGCTACGTTTCCACATTTTTACCCCCGAGAAACTTTCCAAGAATGAAAGGAAAAAGATAAGCCATTGTAGCCTAATACTGCCAACAAGTACAGGAATTGATAGGCCACTCCACCCATCAGAGCATTAAGTACTAACGCTTTAAGTGCCAGGTATTTTGGGAGAATGTTAAACTGCACTCGAGTCTTAGCATTTACCAAAATAAAAACGGACATGCCATCAAAGATGCGACTAAAAATTTTGGACCTCTGTACGTAGGTAATTTGCAGAAGTCTCCATGATTCCTATTTTGGCACTGCTGTGAGAGCCGTGTATTTTGGTCTCCAGCTTGATTGTGGTTTACATCTGGCCAGGAGGAGCTTGTCCAGCAATGAGTCCAACCCTCAGTGGGCAGATAAAAGCAACAGAACAATACAGAGTCTGATTTACACAGGACTCCTCATTTACATTCTCCATCCCAGCTCTGACTTCCAGGGTAGCTAATGCCACAATTTGTAAAGGTTTTTTGGGAGGCTTTGTATATATGCAGTTCTTTCTGGAAATATATTTTAATGAGCTAAAAGGAAAAAATAGTTATTAAAATAACATTTCCTTTTTTTTTTTTTTTGTGAGAGGTTTTTGCTATAGGGTGTGTGCGCGCACCAGACAGAGAGAGAGACAGAAAGCGAGAAATCACCCCCCCAGGGGGGAGGGCCATGCCCAATCCCTTCTCCTCCATCCTCCTCTTGGGATCTTGGGCACGCATGCACACACGCCCAGCATGAGTTTAAGCCGCCGGGTCTGGGACTCGAACCGCTGTCGACTATGTGGGAGTCCCTGGTCCCAAAATAACATTTCTTTTAACTGACAATTAAAAGACAAACTTTTTAAGAGTTATTGAGGGCTAATAACTTTCTACCTTTTTTTTTTTTTTTTTTTTGCCAGAGGGCATGTGTACTCTCTAGAGAGAAACAGAGAGAGAGACAGTGAAGGGGAAAAGACAGAATCATCCCTAGGTGGATAGCCATGCTGCAATCCCTTCTCCATTTTTCTCCTGGTATTTTTGGGCATGTACTCCCACATGTCTGGTGTGATTTTTCAAGCCACTGGGTCCAGGACTTGAACTGCTGTTGGCCATGTGGGAATCCATTGCTATAACCACTATGCCACCTGCTGGCCCCAAATTCCTGGTTAATTATAATTTTTTTTTTTTATTATTGCATTTTTATACCAGAGGGCATGTGCACACACTAGAGAGAGAAAGCACTTTGAATGGGGTGTGGTCATGCTACAACCCTTTTTTCCTTCATTTCTTCATCCTGTCAGGATTTGGGGCCTGAAAGCACAAATGGCTAGCATGATTCTCAAGCCAGGGCTGGGATATGAACTGCTGATGGCCAAGGGGGATCCAGTTCTCTCTGGACAATGCTGATCTGCTGCATTACAAGGCCAGTCATGAATATATTTTTTTAAGTTTATTTTATTTGTTTCTTTGGAGAAGGTTACCTTTGCTAGGGTCTCATCATGCTGTAATTCTCCCCTTGAGCCTTCCAGCCAGCCTGGATCGAGCTTACATATTGATGCATTCCCGTGTTCTGGTGCCCAGGATCTAAACCTAGATCTCCCATGTGGCTCCAGTTCGGCCACAGTGGGACCTTAATCACTGGCACCATCATAGCTGGGCCTATTTAAACTATTTTAAGAATAAAAAGTTAGCCCACCCTCAATGGTATGCACCGCTAAGGCACTGTACTGCACAGGCTGGGAAGACATAGGAAACTCAGGTTTGGTTCCCAGGCCAACCTCAAGGCCAGGAATGCTGACCTGCACCTGTAATTCAAATAACTCAGGGAGGCTGAGGTACAATAGCAACAGTAAAACCGTATCTTTAAAAAAAAAAATGGATAAAACTTTTCCATTTACCTATAAAAATGAACCATTGCAAGCATGGAAGCGGGGAATGCAAATGTGTTAGAGATAAGTGTGCACATACATACATACATGCTTTATTTCTTGATCCATTAAATATCATATAAATTATAACAGAATTTTAAGGAGAAACATCTGATTTTAATGAATCTGCATGTAAGTAAGTTTCAAATGAGGAAATATTCGATAACTATCTTTCCAATCACTTAGGTTGGAAAAGTTCTACCATTAATTTCTAGAAGATTCTAAAATAGACAGGAAAGTAATTTATTTATGTACTTATTTCTTGAGAGTCCACTAGAAATAAATGAGGAGAATTGTGGGAAAGTGGGATATTAGAGCACTTTAAACATATGCTAAATTAATAAGTGTGCAAATTCTCCAGGAATCCATAGAGTAGTACTGTAACCCTTCTAGAAGCTAAATGGGTTAACTACATTTGATAAAAGAGTTATAATGTTAAAGTATACTTTGGTTTGTGGTTATCATTCTTTTTATTTCAAAGTTTTTATTTGTTCTTTAGCCCTTAGGGCTTCATTCCAAAAGAACAATTCTCTCCTGGTATTAAAGTCATTCCCTGGCAGAAATGCAATGCTTAGGGGGATCCCATTAGCATTCCCTTCCCTCCTAGTTTAGTTCAGCAGTTAAGTGCAGGGACTATCCAGTCAGACTGCCTGCATTTGAATTTCAACTCCTTGACCTAATAGCTGGGCGATTTAAGGCAAATTACTTCAATTAGTTTTCTATTTGGGAAAAAAAGAAAATTGAAAAAAACTTTTCTCATAGAAGAGGTATATGCTGAGGACTAAATGCGAGAATGTATCTAAAATACTTTACCACATTACCTGTCCCAAAATAAAAGTAAAATAAATGTGAGCCATTGCCATTATTATTATTATTATTGCTGAAATGTGATGGTCTGTGACAAACATGCAAGCTTTGGGCAGCAGCCAGTTATGTTCTGAGTGTCTTGGGCACTTGGACAAGGACGTCTGGTACATAAGAGCACGCTGCTGTACCTGAGAGCTGAGGTTGTCCTCTCATCTAGAAACTGAGTTTGCTTTTGCTCTGCAATAAATTCAGCTCTTGTACTCAAAGTCTAGGAACTTCCTAAGGATATCACGGTTTTTGAAAGTTTGGCACAGATTTTAAGGGTCACATTTAAAAATTCTGCATATTTTTTAATCTAAGATCTGTCTTTCAATATTTCCTCCTGATAACACATCACTGGCAACCTTGTCTTTCCTCTTGAATTTTCCCCCAGATAACTGGGATCTCCTCCCAGTCTTCATTATGATGGGGAATTAAAACTAGATATAGCATCTACCTTCCCCAATGGGGGTGAGTGGATGGACATGCCACATTCCCTTCTCCTCCATTCTCTTCCTGGGATTTTGGGCACACATGCAAGATGTGATTTCTAAGCTTCCAGGTCTGGGACTTAAACCGCTGTCGCCATGTGGGAGTCCAGCTCCTTAACCAACATACCACCTACTGGCACCTAAATATTCTTAATCTTTTTATTCTTAAGTTCATTTTTATTCATTGCTTTCATGGGAGAGACAGAAAAAGGAAGGGGAGGAAGGGAGGAAAAGAGAAAGACATTTTCAATATGGTCTCATGCCAAAATCCTTACCCTCTCCCCAGCCTTCACAGTCAGCCAATGTCATGGGCATGCACAGAGTATGCCAGTATGTACAGGGTGACCTGGGAATCAAACCCTAATCATCTATGTGACTCAAACATTGTGGAGTGTCACACTACCACTGTGCCACTGAGGCTGCACCAGAATTTTCTTATTCTTCCCTAATCATTTCATCCCAATAAAAGAACATTCTAACCCACAGAGTCCTTAAGAAATTACTGAAGACTATAAAAATCTCTTTCTCACTCTCTTTTTTCTTTTCCATTTCTACTCAATTATTTTAGGCCAGTGTTTCCTAAGACTATCATTAAAGCCTCACATTTTAATTTACAAATCTTAGATTTCTTAATAAAATAAACATGAATCAGGGTAAGAATTTATTTCATGAACAGATTGAGAGTGGAAACTTCACCTCACTAAAGCAATCTTTACAAATATAAAACAAATATTATTTCTAAAATATTTTAGAAAACAAAATTATTAGTCATGGCCATGTGTATCATTCCATATGCTATACTATGATTAGACTTCACAAGTTTGGATAAAGTAATTGGCATCTACATCTTCAAAAGATCTATGTAACACATTTATGAGTGAAGTATACATAATGAAAATATTGTATAGGTAGTATTACCATTAAAAATAAATATCTTACTAGAGTAATGATCCACACATCAACCACACTATCCTTAGTAAAAGAAAATAGTTATAATTTACAGAAGCATTAATTTTGGGGACCAGCAGTTAGCGTAATGGCTATGTTACTGGACTCCCATGTAGTCGACCGTGGTTCATGTCCTGGACCCGGTGGCTTAAAACCCACACCGGGCATATGTGCATGCGTGCCCAAGATCCCGAGAGGAGAATGGAGGAGAGGGGATTGCAGTGTGGCCATCCCTCAGGGGGTGGGGGGGGAGATTTCTCACTTTCTGTCTCTCTGTCTCTCTGTCTCTGTCTGTCTGGCTAGTGCACGCACCCTATAGCAAAAACCTCTTCAAAAAAAAAAAAAGAAACATTAATTTTGTGGAAATTTTTAAAATTTCTGCACTCACACAAAATCTAAAAACCCAAAACAATAATAATAATGATGATAACTTCAGTCTTTAGAATGTGTTTGCCTTCACTACAGATGGCTTTGTTAAGAGTTTATAGAAATCAGGGACCATCAAAATCAGGAGTAGTGACTAAGTCTCTGAACTCCAACATGGCTGACCACAGTTTGAGTACTGGATCCGGTGACTTGAAACTCACACCAGGCGCATGTGTGTGTGTGCTCAGGATCTAAAGAGGAGAATGGAAGAGAAAGGACTGCAGCATGGCCATTCCCCTGGGTGATTTTTCACTCTCTCTCTCTCTGACAAGCAGGTGCACCTGCCAGCCCAAAAAAAAAAAAAAGTTATAGAAATTATTGATTATAAATGGCTTTTTGCTGTTAAATAGCAAAGTTTCTATTGTGATAATATGTTAAATCATAATATTAAATGACCTGAATTCTGTTTGTTCCTAAGAGTTAAATAAGGTAATGTATATTTTAAATTTTGTAAACATGTTTATAAAAGTGATTATTTGGAAGTATCAAAGGCAGACTTTGCTAATGGGTACTTACAGTTTGTATAAAGCAAAATGCAGCATTTTTTTTTTCTTTTTTGATAATAAGACATGTGCATGTGAAAGTGAGACAATAATCCTCCGTAGGGTCTGGTCACACTGCAATCCCTAGCTCCAGTCCTCCAGCCGAGTGGATCTTGGGCACTTACATACCTCCCTGGCATGTTTTAGGCTGACTGGGCCAGGGACTCAATCTGCATATGGCATGTGGAATCTGGCTTCTCTGGAGTAGCACATTTTCTCTGTGCAACAGAGCAGCCCAAAGTAATCTTGAAATAATAAGACAATCTTTCTGTAAAGCATATGTGGAAATAATTAGAAGATGAGTTGAAGAAATTTTATACCGGACAATAGCATGTGAAACACTGATACACATGTGAGTGAAACTTTAGCTCCTGAGGAAAGAAAGCAAATGTGGATTTAATCATGTGAGCCCCAGAAAATGCAAGAACAATTGAAAACTTACTTATGCTAAAGCCATATGAATACAGTCTGTAAGGAGTGCAGTTGTCAGTATTTTCATCTGTGACTTTTAGATAGGAGTTCAGGGGGATGTCCTGCAAGGTCCACTTACCACATGGAATAAGTAACCAGTCTCCTATTATTGATCAGACTTAAATAAAGGAGATGCATATATTTTCTTTTTCTTACTTTACCATAATGATGAACTATTTTTGCTCTGCCCTGGTTAATTTGCACCAAATTCCTATATTCACTATCTTTTCTCCAAGCTCATTTGCCTTCCTAAATGACAATAACACTATGGTCCCATTAGTTCAGATGGCAGGTGGGCATTAGCCCTGAATCCAAAAGTTAATAAGTAGTATAATTTAACGAGCTCACTGGTGGCACAGGGAGAGAAGAGGAAGAAGAGGTGCATTCATCCTACATCAAATGAAGCTTTTTGGTAAAAGAAACAAGAAAGACATAGGAGACAATTTTCTACATATCATTTTTCTTGTCTAGAAACAACACGAACCTACTGAAAAATAGGGGAACAGGTTATTTTTCTGAGACTTGGAAGAACTTGGTCTAAAAGAAAGCAGGGGTTTGTATGCTTGTAGAAAAACAAATTTCACTTCTGTTTCTGTGCAGTAATTTCACCAGTGACAAGAGGAAATTAGCATGGAGATACCGGCTGTTAGCATTAGGATTTGATTTTTGCAAAGGATAAACAAGGACTTTTTATTTTATCTTTGCTTAATGAGCAAACTGGCTCCAGAGAGATGCAAAACTATTTCGGCATCAAGCCTACAACTTATGTCAGAGCTCCAAAGAACAAGGTGTCAGCCCCGATGGTGCTCACACTAGAGACTTCATAGCTCATTCATTTCTGCCATGCTTCCCCTCACCCAGGGTTACATGGCCACAAGGGACAATGCACCCTTTGGGCCATTTGTGGTTTATGAATTGTAAATCCAAAGAGAGGGAGAGACAGCTTGACTGAACCCAAATTATGTTACAATAGATGGGAATGAATGTCGTGCTTTAGCAGGATAATAGAACCCCTGCTTATTGGCAGTCATTCAGGCTCTATCTCTCTCATCCATTTTCTCTCTTGGCCTTGACCCTAATCCAGCAATTGCACATCCCCAGCTGCTCTTTAAGCTGCCTCATTAGCAGCGCACCATTGGGCAGCTCCCATGACAGTCATCCAATGGGATGAAAGTGACATGGGGCTAGAGACTGTAACTGATTGGCAAGCATGGCAATGAAATATGAGATAGGGTTATATGAAGAAGGCTTTTGAGAGAATTTGAAGAGGCTGAGCAGTTAAGGAATTTTAGACACATGTTAACTTCACTGTTGAGCATTTTGATTTCCTAAGCTTTGGAAACAACAACAGAGAGACCACAAAATTGCTTACATGTAGTCATAAGGGATACATTTGGCATTAAAGAAAATTTTTATTAAAATGTTTTAAAAATTCCTTTCACTATACAAAATTTGTTAGCCCCAGAAATAGCTACAATTGCTGGATTAGCAAGAGCTTAAATCCTATTGATATTTTTCAAAGATTTTTATAAATAGAATAGCTTAGGACTGTGGACAAAAATATGTGATTTTTAGGACCATTTAGAAATGTGCAAAGGATATCTATATCATTCTAAGAAAACTTAGTGTATCTGTTATGTATGCTTTCCTGTCATAAAGCTAGTTTACATTTTTATAAGTTCTAGCAGAATGTAAATTTGTGGCAAATAGCTTAGGTTGAATTGTGGTCTTTAAAACACCTTATTTATCATATATTATCTTTGTATGAGCTTTGTATCACTGAATTTTAGTTGTTTTTTTTTTTTTGAGAGGTGTTTTTTTTTTTTTTTTTTGCTATAGGGCATGTGTGCTCACCACAAAGACAGAGAGAGACAGAAAGACAGAAAGCGAGAAATCACCCCCCAGGGGGGATGGCCATGCCACAATCTCCTCTCTTCCATTCTTCTCTCGGGATTTTGGGCACGCATGCAAATGCACCCAGCATGAGTTTATACCACCAGGTCTATACTAGAACCACTGTTGACTACATGGCATTCCAGTGACATAGCCATTATGCCAACTGCTGGTCTGAATTTTAGTTATTTCAATGACTCATGTAATCCCTAACTTAACTTGGAACTCTTTGAAAAACTTCACAAGATTAAATATTTTAATAATTTTCATTTATGTTAGTATTAATTATTCTTTTCTTTAATGGAAATTAATTTTTAAAATAACATGTGTGCATTAGATGATTAAAATATTAAGATTACATGTAAGTTATACCTCATCCTTCTGTATTCTATGTGGTTCTACCTCTGTCTGAAATCTTTACATTCTTTATGTTATTGTTAATTATTCTTTTCACTGTCAGCCTCCTCTAGATAAATTTAAGCAATTTTTCCAGTAAAGTATACAAAATATTAGGCATGTTTTGTAACTTATTTCAGAGCTTTCAAATATTTGAATATTTAAGTTATGCTACTTCTATTTACCCAATAATTTTTAAGGGTCTCCAATGAGCCAGACTCTGTTCTCTAAGTCCCAGAAATGTTAAAATGAGTCCAATGGTGTACTTGTTCTCAAAAAGTTAATTGGTGAAAAAAGATATTTACTGACTCATACAATAAAGTATGATAAATGGTGATTAGAATGAAAATGACCTAGAGTGAAATAAAAATCTTTAAGAAAGCATATTAAGCTTCTTTGGAAAGGCTAGAAAGGCTTTACCAGGAATGTGCATCTGAACTGTGTCCTCAGGGATAAATAAACGCACATTAGCTTAGGAAAGTACTAGAGCCAAATAGTAATGGCTGGGAGGACCTCTGGTACAAGTTCAGTAAACCCTTTGACTGTAATGAACAGATAACATAAAGTCAGCTTAAGTAAAAGGGTCAACATATTCACACACAGAGAAGTAATTGAAGTACAAATTTATAGAAATCCAAGTGTAGGAAGCTTCACATGGGCAGACCTCACTGCTTGTGGAACAAGAGGCATCCTTCAGGATCCAATCACTTCCAGAGACCCAGTGGCAGAAATATGTGAGGATTAATTCAGATGCTGTGCAATAATTCAACTCAACTCTGTTTGCTAGTCTTCCCTGTTTAATTCTCTTCTGTATACATGCCGGCCAAATCTTTTCACAAGCCTTTGCAGTGATAAAACAATATTATTTCAGTAATAATCAAAATCCTGGTTGCAGCCTTCATAGCAATTCAAGGCATAAATTTGTATTAGTTGCCCTTGAAGCAGATGCCCTTCCTGGCTCACATAAATTATAATTAAGGAGAAGGTAGGAGAGATAAAGACAACACAGCAGATAGTGTTCAGAGCTAGTTGCATAAAGCTAGACCCTGCAGCAAGGCCATGTGAGCAGTTTTCTTTAGGAGGACATGTTGGCATGACAGGCAAGATGGCAGTGTTAGAATTCTGTGAATACAGGTCATGAATAAGCTCAATGATATGCAGACCATGTGAATTTTGTTTTAAATGACAAAGTTAGTTTAAATAAACCATATATTGCCAAAGATTACATAGTTACCTATATTATAAGGTATTCTATTCTAGTGGCAAGTGAAATTAATTTCCTTTTGAATATACTATATATATATATATAATGATTAAGGCTTATTATGATTAGGTGCAATATATACCTCATTCATCTGTATTCTTCTCTCTCTCTCTACATGAATTCTGACTTAATTATTGAAGTCTTCCTTTACTGCTCTATTTTATGCTGGATGTCCCTTTACACC
This sequence comes from Tupaia belangeri chinensis, assembly GCF_000334495.1. Taxonomy (NCBI): domain Eukaryota; kingdom Metazoa; phylum Chordata; class Mammalia; order Scandentia; family Tupaiidae; genus Tupaia; species Tupaia belangeri. The sequence goes on from NW_006203745.1 coordinate 1,935,005, forward strand.
TATAACTTTCCCATTTGTTGAGCACTTAATTACCTATTTCATTTTCCTCTAGTTATTTTGGGCATTTATATAGTTTTCCACGGTCAAGAATTCTCAAGGGCCTATTTCATTTTATAGTTCTCCTAGTGCCTCTATAGTGCACTGCAAATTTGTTTTTCATATAGTTGTAATGTAGTAAGTACTACTTTATTATCGGAATTGAGTGTGGGATAAAAATTTGGGAACAGCAAGCTTATTTCAGAAGCTATTGGACAGAGATGAACTGTTTGCAGTCCTTGAGAAATACATGATTTTATCAATTATAAATATAATTTTCTACCTACATTCCTCTTTTTATTGGACTTCCAAAACTTCTCTAGTAAGTACTAACATCTGACTTGAACTTTCTTAAATACAATTTCTCATTCCACATAATTATGTTTTCAATAAAACATGTTCACTAATGGCCACAATCTTTCTTTAGTAAACTAGAATTGTTTATAATCAGCTTGTTTATTTATTTATTTACTTACTTATCACAGTAAGAGTAAATCCATTTGGGAATATCTGTCTGCTAGCTCAAAGTTTTCTAGATCACAGTGAGCTGCCAATATCGATACTGTACTTTATCTACATTCCATCTACTTTAAGGAAAGAATTTGGTTCTCTAAAGTAGAAACAATGGGAAACCGCAAATAATTCTTTAAAATAAATACACTTTAATGACCCAGAGTGATCATTATGAATAGTCAGCATGTAATTTTCTTTTCTTTTTTTCCTCCTTAATTTGCTATATGTGCTTACTGGAAAGAGACATAGAAAGAGTGAGAGAGAGAGTTAGAAAGAAAAGAAGAAATTCTCCTCCTCTGCCCACGCAGAATGGTTATGTTATAATCACTTTTTCATTTCTCCCTTGTTTCAGGATTTGGGGCACATATGTTCATCCAGTGTATTTCTCAAGCCACTGAATCCAGGACTTGAACTCTAGAGTCAGCCATGTGGGATACACCCACATTAATCATTATGCCACCAGCAGACCTAGTAGCATGTAATTTTCATGTTGACATAAGAAAACAGTATAAGTATATAATTAAATCAAATATAATAAACTGAATATCAGTCAAGTCTTTTTTAGTGCTCATCTCATGCTATATTCAACTATCATTACATCTTAGAGTAAAGCACAATAAAAATCACATATATTATTCAATAAATTATCATGAAATTAAATGATGTAACCACATTTCCCAAATATTTGGAACAGGCTGGATAATGTAATGAGTAGTGGGAAAACACACCATTATACCTAATCTGCATCCCCATGATCTGTAAGGGAATCTCATGATCTGTAAGGGAAGCAGAGTACATTAAACAAACAACTACTCTTTCGGAGCAAAATAATTTTGACAAAATAAATATATCAAAGAAATGAATGGATTACATTCTAGGAAAAAGTTGAATTACATTTAGGATTTAGGAAGTGGATTACATTTAGGGCAAAGTTTCTCTTGTGGAAAAAAAAGAAGAAGAGAAATAGAAGGATATATATCTTTCTCCTGAGTCCTCAGGTATAAGTAGTATTATTCCAGATAATCAGAACATTAGTTTTCTTTCACTAAAAGAATGAAAACAATAATTTTTATAATAAAATATTGTGAAATAAGTAAAGAAAAATAATATAAATTGCCAGGAACATAAATTTTAGCTGAAAAAAAATAAAAACAACCTGGTTAGAAAAAAATAAATAGTAGGGGAAGAAATTCCTAGGGAGCTGTGAAAACAAAGACTCAGATAAATGGGAGTTCTCACTGAGGTAGTAGAATGGCTTGGTACAGTATACTCAGAATAAGTAGGCAGTGGCTTCTTTCAAGTAATGTATCTGTTTTGAATATTCCCTCCCTCCTTTTCTTTTTTAAAAGTCTGGTGTATTAAAATGGGCATAAATTGTCTTTTTTCTCAGAAATTCATTGGAAGTCAAAATGGAGAATAAGTCTAAGCAAGAAACAGATTGCAAAATGTGAACAGTGCGCTTGTTCTTAAGCTAAAGTGATCAATGGTTTTTGAAGCATTTCTCAACTAGTTTACTGTATACTAGAATAGATTTGTGATTAGAGTTTGGCTATATTAACAAAATGGTGAAAGGAACTGTTTTATTCTTAATGACTTCCAAGTCTGAAAACTGAAAGGATTGGCCAGTTCCACATTTCAAAGAGTCCTGAGCCACCCTTGCAAAGATGGGACACACAGTCACTCACTCATGTTTGAAATATACAATGGTAAAGCTAAAGAGGAATGTGGACAATTAGAAAAATATTTTTTTCAGTGATTTGGGGGTATTGACAGTGCTACCTCTGGATTCCCCACCCTTACCCCCATGAAAATGCATACTCATGCCTGAAAAATCTGAAGAACAGCCTGTGTCAACTAGACTCTATCCAAATATATTAGCCCACTGTCCAGTAGCTGTTTGTTAAAAAGAAACTGATCCAAAAACTGAAAAAATAAATTCACTTTTTAGGAAATGTACTCCAATGATTTTAATACTTCAGAGCTCTGTATTTATTTGGAGTTCTGTTGTACATATCACTGGTAGCTAGCTGAAATAAAAGTGAATGGCTATATTCTCAGCATAGTCAACAAGAAAATGTTTGAGGCAGGCAAAACTCTTAGGGAAAGGGAAACATAGTCTTTGTTAATGTCAGTTGTAGTGGACATGGAAGACTGAGTTCAGCTATAGGACCACCACTGCAAAAATCTGGCCATTTACTTTATAATGTTTAGGAGGTATTCAGCCTCTATATTGTCTGGAATAGTCTTGATACCAAAAGTGTCTGATAAGGTAGGAGACCACAGTTAATAGTTCTCTCATTATTTATTCGGTACTGGATTGAAATAATGTTGTGTATGTACTCTGTGGAATACTACTCAGCCATGAAAAATGATTACCTGACATTTGATATGAACTTGACAAATATGGAAGACTTAATGCTATGTGAAGCAAGCCAGACTATGAAAGATAGGCACTGTATGTCCTCACTCAATATATACCAAATGACTGCACTCCATAGCAGAAACTGAAAGATTAGAAAATATAATAGCAGAGAGGGTAACTGCGGATAGTACAGAGAGTGGTGGTGGGTGCTAATAGGGGGAGGATAATAGGGGGAGAGAGGGGAACAGGGGAAAAACAACAATATGTTAAATTGAAACAAAAATGAAAAAATATTTGCTAATAAAAATGTATATGTACATGATAAATAGTCTTTGTCTTGACTGATACTCACTGTACTTGTGCTGGGAAAAAATCCATGTTATAAACTCTAAAGATGTACGATCATGAAATGTAAATAGTTTTTAAAAGTGTTAACTATTACTTTAGATATTTTTTAACTAGGAATTCTGTCTACTTAAATTATTCCAAAATTTCTATGAGGTAAAAAGTATTATGATTTCTTTTTTAATAGATAAGAGAAGTGAGAGTCAGAGAACAGAGGTGACAAGAGATGGGTTTAAAAGATTTGAAACAAGTTCCATTTTACTTCAAATCTAGTGCTTTGGACTGGCCTCATAGTAAAGAGAACTGGATCCCACATGGCCAACTGTGGTTCAAACCCCAGCCCTGGTAGCCTGAAAAAAACATGCTGGGTGTGTATACATAACTGTCCAAAGTCATGATAGGAAGGAGAAATGGCAGAGAATGGATTGTGGTATAACCACTTGTAATAAAATCCACAGAGATTTTAATCAATATGCTAAAAATATAATCTCAGGGTAGCAGTGGTAGTCATTATAGGGCAGGTTCTAGGAGCAGAAAAGTGATTCAACTACTTGTAACTGACCTCCAGTTCAAGCTGAAGAGATTAGGAAGAATGAGTGCTCCACCTACCTGAATGAGGAGCTTAGTCCTGAGCAAGAAAGTTCAGTGCAGGATCCCAACCTAGAGAAGAGCAGGAGAATAAATGAGCAACTGACAGAAAGCCAAGACAGGATTAACGAGGAGCACTGTTTTTCAGAAATTTGGGGAGGTCTCATGAACACTAGACATTGGGCTTGCTGATATGTAATTAACTAGAAATCACCCAATGGTGAACATGATATTCTAGCACACTGCGCACATGGTCAGAATTGCCTTGACACAGGGTTGTACACAGAACTGTGAATGATAGGCCTAGGTTAATGACAAATGTCTACTTTTACTTTAAAATTTACATTTCAAGTTGACATAACCATGGAACTATGGCTTGAATCTTTATACAATGATTTATAACTTGCTTTTAAAATATATACACAGTTAAATAGACCAGAACTTCACCTCAATACAAGTACGTCTTCAAAAAGCTCACAGAAGGAAAAAAAAAAAAAAAGCTCACAGAAAGGAACCAGCAGTTAGCGTAATGGCTATGTTGTTGGACTCCCACATAGTCGACCGTGATTCGTGTCCCAGACCCAGTGGCTTAAAACTCACTCCGGGCGCGTGTGCGTGCGTGCCCAAGATCCCGAGAGGAGAATGGAGGAGAAGGGACTGCAGCGTAACCACCCCCCTGGGGGTGATTTCTCGCTTTCTGTCTCTGGCTTGGGTTCTCGCTTTCTGTCTCTAATGTCTCTCTCTGTCTGTCTGGCGAGCGCACGCGCCCTATAGTGAAAATCTCTCCCAAAAAAAAAAAAAAAAGCTCACAGAAAATGTATGTCATGAAAAAAGTATGCATGGATTTCAAACTTTTCTGTATCAAATAAATTTCTAAATTAATTTCATTTTCCATGACTTTTTATAGAGACATTTCTTTGCTATAGGGCATGTGTATTTGCCAGAGAGAAAGAGAGAGGAAGAGAGACAGAAAGTGAGAAATCACCCCCTAAGGGGGATGGCCTCAATCCCTTCTCTTCTATTCTCATCTCGGGATTTGGGGCATGCACACACATGTGCCTGGCTGAGTTTTGAGCCACCAGGTCTGGGCCTTGAATTGCAGTCAACTACATGGGAGTCCAGCAATGTAACCATTACGCCATCTGCAGGTTCCTCATATTCCACGAACTTTTTGAAGTACCCTCATATTTTTTTACTAAGAAGGATTGGCTGTCTGGGCCTGTTTTGAACACCTTGCAAAACAACATTTGCCAAAGTATAAAATAAAAAAGTTATAAAAATTTCACTCAAAATTTAACGTAATGCATTTCAGTCTACAGTTGAAAAGAATTACTCAGAAACATCACATATTGGATGAAAATATCCATACATTTATATTTCTCATCATTTCTGTACCTCTGTAGTTTCTGTCCATTCAGATGTTTTTATCTATGAAAAACATGGGTCCATGTGTGTTGATAAATAATATGCAGAACAGAGAATATTCTTCATATCAGAGATAAGAATACAGGTAGTTACATATTCTTCCTGTACAATGTCCCTGAGTCTCCTAAACTCTTGGATTTTTTTTCTTTAAATATAAAGTCACTGCAGTTTTGATCTTGAGTAGGCATCTAACTTAAGAAAGGCAAATAGATTAAAACACCAAATGTCCTGAAATCGCAACGTGTTTAGTAATTTCATGCAGAGTTGAGAGACAGTTCCGGCACCAACCCTTTCTTTATTATCATTTTCTTTTTTGAATAGAATTTCACTGAATTGAAAAGAAACCCCATGCACTGAACGATACAGGGCACAAAAAGGAGGCTTGTGCCTAACGATCTATACAGACATATAATCAAGTAGTAATTGTAAACCTAGCTGATATGTGAGTGGAGTACAGTGTTAATGAAATTTCACAGCGGTTCTGGTAAGATGGTGATGGTTATTAAAGCTGACCCCCTTCAGCAAAGTAAATTGCCTTAGGTTTTAATTTTATTTTGACAGGATCCTTTATTACTTTTGCTGAAATCAATATTGACACACACGGCACACTGTAGAAAAAGCTAAACAATGCAGAACTCTCAGCAGTGAAAATCTGAACAACAGGTGGTTTATATTTTTAGTCACTACATATATTATCCACTACACAAAAATTATATGTGACAGGTTGAAAAAATGCTATGCATGCATTAATGCCATTAAGTGCATTTAATGTAGGTTCCAACTTTATATCCAATAAATATAAAAGGCAGTATGATCTGTCATCAGTTTTGAAGGCTTCCTTAAAAAATGGATGATTTAGAAAGGTTACTTTATAGCTTAAAAATTCACTGTGTTTCTAAATACAAATGCAACTTTTTGTGTACATCATCATTTCTTGAGAATTTTAAAGCAGAAAATCTGAGAAGTGAATATAATAATATATAATAGAATTTAAGGTCTATCTTATTTGTTAAGCTTTCATAAGTAAAAATAATCTAGAATTTCTTTAATTGAGTGAATTAACTAAGATTGTAGAATTAGGTAGTAATAGAATCAGATCTAATGTCTCAGATAAGCATGGTTTTTCTAACTTCTCACCCTTGCAAATAAGATTAAAATTTTGGTCAGCAAATGACTTAGTACTATTAGCAGTAATTCAAATTAGAATAGATATGTACATATATGCATATGTGCATATTCTAGGAGACTTCCAAAATGGAAAATGGAATTAAAATGAGTTTACTTTGATGCAAAAAAAATTTGAAACTCATACATAAGTTTTTCATAATATGCATTTTCTTTTAATTTTTTTAAGATGCAGAGTATCCACATACACACACATTTGTGACAAAATAAAGACGAAATACTTATGACAACTCTAGTGCTCATTTCTTTAATGAGTAGTGTGGTCACAGACAGATTGATAACTGCCTTCATCCACTATTCATTCTATATCCTCTTCATCTTCAGCAAGTAGCTCAGTGGTCATGTTTTTTTATTTGGTATGATGACATAAACTTTCATTTCTGAAGGATCTGGGTTATTAGTAGTGCCTAGGCTGGGTTATTTTAGATTTTCATTGACCTTAATTACATGGCATATTAATACTAAGACGTGAAGTGATGCCCTGTTTTCCATACTTACTGTTCTTTACCTCCATGGTAGAGTAGCAGTCCGATTTCCCCATAGTAGTCAAGCTTAATCAATTCACCCAGCACAGTAATTCCCTTTGCCTTTTGAGTTAAAGGCATGGACATCCAAAGTGACCAGGTAGCTGTATTAAATTGCAGCTCAATAGAATTACTACTGTGTCTCCTGGTCGAAACGTTACTTCTTTTGGAACTAAGACTTTTGGGAAAGTTGAGGAAACAAGAAACACCATTTTGAAAGAGTCACTAAGAACCATAGAGATTGGTTTCATTCTTAATTTCACCCTTTCTTGGAACTGCATATTCTGGCTATAGAAGAAATAACACTATATGTGTTAGACATTGGTTTAGGGAATATAAGAAGAGACTTAAAAAGTTCATGGAAAAAATGGATTTAAAAATAAAAAATGTTTTAAAAATGGATTTAAAAATAAAGTTCATGTTTTAAGCGATGTTATCGGCCACTTCATCCATCCTTGAAGAGCTGAGCATCCTGGGAATTTAACTATGTCAATGCAATCCTTTTTATATTATTGACTGAAGAAAAATGTGTGTCTTTTAAGGATTTCTTAAGATTGAGAAACAAGGGACCAGCAGTTAGCATAATGGCTATGTCGCTGGACTCCCACGTAGTTGATCGCAGTTCGTGTCCCAGACCTGGTGGCTTAAAACTCACACTGGGCACATGTGCGTGCGTGACCAAGATCCCGAGAGGAGAATGGAGGAGAAGGGATTGTGGTGTGGCCATCCCCCCAGCGGGTGATTTATCGCTTTCTTTCTCTCTGTCTCTGTCTTTCTGGCGAGTGCACGCGTTCTATAGCAAAAATCTCTCCAAAAAAAAAAGATTGAGAAACAAAAAAGAAATCAGAAGAAGCCAAAACAGGACTATAAGATGAATGCCTAATGATTTTGCACTGAAACTCTAGCAGAATTGCTTTTGTCCAGTGAAAGGAATGAATGAGCAGCATCATCATGGTGGAGAAAGACTTTCTCAGAAAGTTTTCCTGGGTGTTTTTCTGATAAAACTTTAACTACCTTTCTCAAAGCACTCTCATAATAAGCAAATGATATCATCCTTTGGTCTTCTAGAAAGTCAACTAGTAAAATGCCTTGAGAATCTCAAAACCTGTTGCCACAGGTTTGCTTTTGAAAGGTCTGCTTTTTCTTTGCCTGAACTACTTCTTTCACCTCTTGATAGTCATTGTTTTGATTGTGCATTGCTGACGAGATCATACTGGTAAGGCCATATGTCATCTTCCATTACAGTTCTTCAGTATCGCTTTCTTTCTCTCTGTCTCTGTCTTTCTGGCGAGTGCACGCGTTCTATAGCAAAAATCTCTCCAAAAAAAAAAGATTGAGAAACAAAAAAGAAATCAGAAGAAGCCAAAACAGGACTATAAGATGAATGCCTAATGATTTTGCACTGAAACTCTAGCAGAATTGCTTTTGTCCAGTGAAAGGAATGAATGAGCAGCATCATCATGGTGGAGAAAGACTTTCTCAGAAAGTTTTCCTGGGTGTTTTTCTGATAAAACTTTAACTACCTTTCTCAAAGCACTCTCATAATAAGCAAATGATATCATCCTTTGGTCTTCTAGAAAGTCAACTAGTAAAATGCCTTGAGAATCTCAAAACCTGTTGCCACAGGTTTGCTTTTGAAAGGTCTGCTTTTTCTTTGCCTGAACTACTTCTTTCACCTCTTGATAGTCATTGTTTTGATTGTGCATTGCTGACGAGATCATACTGGTAAGGCCATATGTCATCTTCCATTACAGTTCTTCAGAAAATGCTTTTGGATCTTGATGCCACTTGTTTAAAATTTCCATGGAAAGTGCTGCCCCTGTCTGCAGTTGATCCGGGAGCAACAGTTTTGGCATTCATTGAGAAAAAGTTTTGTTCCTTTTTAATTTTTTTAATCAGAATTGTGTAAGCTGAATCAGTTGAGTGATGTATAGTGTTGACTGTTGTTTCTGCTATTAATCATTGGTCCTCTTCAATTAGGGCAAAAGATTAATTTTTTCCTTGCAAATTGATATTCATGCTTTTTTTTGCTGCAGGCATCATCTTCAACATTGTTGATCCCTTCTTAAAACTAGTTATCCATTTGTAAACTGATGATTTCTTTGGAGCATTTTCTTACAAATTCTGCATAAAGCACCAATAATTTAATCATTCTCCCACCCAAGTGTCACCATAAATTTGGTGTTTGTTTTTGCTTCAATTTTAACAGAATTTATGTTGCTCTGATAGGGGCTCTTTCAAACGGATGTCTTTTACAAGAAGTTTTAGTACTACAAACTGAATAGATCATCTTCAGATATGCAATAACAAGTTTAAGATAGTAGGAGTTTATTTTGGTACACAAAGATCTTGCACTACATAGTTTTCTCATAATATGCACGTTTTCCACCAATTTTTTGAAGACCCTTGTATACCTTTTAGATAACCTTGACACAGCACTGCCAGGTCTTGCCAACTAGCTGGTACTGTAACAGTCTACAAAGTCTATTCTCTTCTGCTATAAAAGTAGCTACTTCAGGATGGTCGGAAACATCGTGCGACCAGTGAATTCCATGAACATGGTTTCATTACCTCACTTTACTTTCAATGAAGGAACTTTCTTGGTTGGAAGCAAGGTAGAATAATACATTGCAGTAAAATTCTGTAAGTCCATGGATGGTAATTTTGCCTGATTGTGTTCAAGGAAGGCAAATCCATATCCAGAGACAGAGCCTTTTCCAGTAAGAAAGCGCTGCTGCCCCTTCATTATGGAAATGTTCAGTGTAGTTAATCTGCCACAAAGTATTGGGTCGTCAGAAAAGTCATGTCACATTTTTGTATAGAAAAATATATCATGACTTTTCTGACAATCCAATAGTTGGCTGATCTCTTGAGGGAAGAATGCCATTGCTGGGGTCCTTTCTTGGTTTCTACCACTGGCAAACTTGTCATTTAGCAGTGACTGCAGCCAGGTTAGCCTTGTTGAGCGGAAATCTGTGTTACTGAGTCCATGGAAATCCTCCGTAATGACAATGCCCATTTTATTCATGAGAACATTGGGCAGTGAAAGCAGTGGCTGGAGAAAAAGGCTGAATGGTATCCTTAGAAGAGGTCATCCTAGTCATTTGATTTTTAAAACATTTCTCTGCTGAGATCAATCATTGGTGAATATTCACATGGGACACAAGCATTTTCATGTTTTTTCCACACTCAGGTCGATCTAGATGGCTATTCCCCACATTTCTGTATCATTAATTTTCTGATTATGTTCCTTCCAAGTCTCTGATCATCCAGTCACACCATTGGCCACAGCTCATAAACTGGTATATAACTGCACATCTGACCATTTCTCCTTTCTAGCAAAGTGAACAACCAGGTGTACTGCTTGAAGTTCTGCCCATTGAGGGGGTTTCTCTTTACTACTGTCCTTCATGGATATCTCCAAAAAAGTGTATATTGCTGAAGTTTTCTATTTTTGGGTGGTACCTGCATATTATACAGAACAAGCTGTACAGCGAGTTCTAATCTCCTCTTCCTTTATCATCAGATGTTAGGGAAATTACCATGAAGCCATGAATGAAGGTTGAGAAAGGGATGTCAGTGTGGTAGTAAAGGGACCCATGAGCATTTGGACTAGTTAGTCATGTAACTCAGGGCTTCTGGGCCTGCTCAATCCTATTACATATATACAACTTCCATTTGATGTTGTTGTGCACAACCAGGTTTTGTTTTTTTTCCTCTCTCTTTTTTTTTTTTTGAGAGGTTTTTGCTATAGGGCGCGTGTGCTCGCCAGACAGAGAGAGACAGAGAGATAGAAAGTGAGAAATCACCCCCCAGGGGGATGGCCATGTGGCAATCTCTTTTCCTCCATTCTCCTCTTGGGATCTTGGGCACACACGCACATGTGCCTGACGTGAGTTTAAGCCACCGGGTCCAGGACGCGAACCGCGCTCGACTACATGGGAGTCCAGCAACATAGCCATTACGCTAACTGCTGGTCCCCACCCAGGTTTTTGTTTAAGAAAACACACAGTTTTCATTGGCAGCTCAGGTCGCATGGTAACTTATGACCCATGGTTAAGCATCTCTACTAAAGCCCAGTAGAAAGCTAAGAACAGTTTTTCCCCAGGACCAACAGATGGTGTAATGACTATGTTGCTGGACTCCCATGCAGTTGACCACGATTTGTGTCCTGGATCCTGTGGCTTTAACTCATGCCAGGTGTGTGTGTGTGTGTGCGTGCCCAAGATCCCAAGAGATAAATGGAGGAGAAGGGAACTGCTGCGTAGCCATCCCCCCGGGGGGTGATTTCTCATTTTCTGTCTCTGTCTTTCTGGTGCGCATACATGCCCTAAAGCAAAAACCTATCCCCAAAAAAACAAAAACAAAGAAACAAACAACACATACATGCCCTAAAGCAAAAACCTATCCCCCAAAAAAACAAAAACAAAGAAACAAACAAAAAAACCTGTTTTTCCCCAAAAAAGAGTAGTTATCTTCAAAGCATGGCAGAGATGTTCTCCAGACTCTTTAGGAACTGTGCTATGATTCACCTACAGAGATTGCCAGAAGCCAAAAAAATAACATCTTCTCCTGTCACTTCCAGCATCATTGGATCTGCTGGGTCACATGGCCAAGCAGTGAGTAAATTGCATAGCAGATTGATCTTATAGAAGAGATTTCTCTTGTTCTTGGGCCCACTGAAAAGTAGTAGCTTTTCAGGTCAGTAGGTAAGTGGGCTGGAGTAACAAAACCAAATAAGAAATGTGTGGCCTTCAAGAGTCAAAGAAGTTCACTGGGCATTGTGTCTCCTTTTAGGTTGTAGGTGGGGCCAGACGCAACAACTAATCCTTCACCTTAGGAGAGATATCTGGATCTCACCACACTACTGGGAGCCTAGAAATTTTAGTGATATAGTCTGTCCTTGAATTTTGGTCATATTTATTTTCCACACTCTGACACATATGTCTTACCAATAAGTCTAGAGTAATTGCTATCTGTTCATTAGGTCCAATAAACATAATATCATTACCGTATGAACCAGTGTAATATCTTTTAAAGGATAAGGCGACTAAGATACCTACAAACTAAATTATGAGAGTTGATATACCACTGAGTTAAGGCAATTAAGGCATATTGCTAACTTATTCATCTAAAAATAAATTGCTTCTGCTGGTCTTTACTAATAGGTATCCAAAAAAAGGCATTTTTGGGGACCAGCAGTTAGTGTAATGGCTATGTCGCTGGACTCCCATTTAGTCGACCGCGGTTCGTGTCCCGGACCCGGTGGCTTAAAAATCATGCCTGGCGCGTGTGCCCAGGGGGGTGATTTCTCGCTTTCTGTCTCTCTGTCTCTCTCTGTCTGGCAAGCGCACGTGCCCTATAGCAACAACCTCTCAAAAAAAAAAAAAAAAAAAGAAAGCATTTTTCAGATCAGCAGCTATGTATAAGGTACCAGAGGATAAGCTAATTTGCTCAAGCAATAAAACTACATCTGGTACAGCAACTACAGTTGGAGTCATCACTTGGTTAAGTAAGCTTGCAGTAATTCGTTATCATTTTTTAAGATCCATCGGTCTTCTCCAAGAACAAATAGGTGAATTGAATGAGGAAATGAGGGGAATCTCCACCTTTGCATCTTTCAAGTGCTTAGTGGTTGCACTAATCTCTGCAATCCCTCAGTGAATGTTGTACTGCTTTGGAGTTACTATTTCCTTATATAGAGGCAGAACTAATGGCTTCCACTTGACCTCTGCTACTATAGCCCTCATTCTATACATCGGGAAAATCATCTGGGGACTCTTCCAGCTGCTGAGTATGTCTATTCCAATGATGAATTTTGAAACTGAGCAAATAACCACAACATGGACCCATTGTGAGGTGGACCTAAGCCAAAAGTTTTTTGATAACCTTACCTCTATTAAGCCCTTACTCTGACTGGTAGGCCACAGTGACATTTTGGGTCTTCTGGAATTATTTTCAGTTTATGGTCAATATCCAGAAGTGTCCTAAAATTCTGATTATTTCCTTTTTTCCACAATGTGTAGTTGTTCTGATGAACAATAATAGATCTTGGGCCAGCAAGTGGTATTGTGGTTAAAGCATTAGACTCCTACCTGGCTGTTTGTGGTTTGAGACCCTGACCAGCTGCTTTCTTGCTCGTTTTTTTCTCTTTCTCTTTGATGAGCACACACACCCTGTAGCAAATTTTAAAATAATAATTATGAATAAGATTAAATAAATATATATATAATTATAAATATTATGTATGTGTGTGTGTGTGTGTGTGTGTGTGTGTGTGTGTGTA
>NW_006203745.1:1948897-1957797 GCF_000334495.1 Tupaia belangeri chinensis
TACGTTAAACCTTTGAATCACTTTCTCTATATTAAACCAAGGGAGCGCCAGCATTTCTAATTTACTCACAGTGAGCTGCCTTTTGGTTCATGCTTTAGCCAGCCAACCACACTGGCAGAGCCCTCTTTACCTCCCCAAAATGCAATTTTAACACATTTAAATCTCTGTTTAGTAAGTCCTTATTAATAAATTCAGCTTTATTCAACTTTATATTTCTTTAACTATTAGCCCACATTCTTAATATCCATTCCCACAGAATTATTGCATTTCTATCTGTATAAATTTAAAAAACTCAAGCAGTTTTCTTTTTTTCTTTTGAAGTATAGTACACTTCTTCATAGCTTACTTTTTATGCCTACCTTTAATGGCTTTCTCAGACTCAATTCTAGTTCTATGTCCAGAAGTAAAGACAGGTGATGGGTTTAGTCCTGAGCAGAACCAACCAGTTTTACCTGACTATTGCCTCAGGAGATTGTTACTAGAGTTTCCTTAAAAGATGTAGGGTTAGGACCAGTTGGTGACATGTGGTTAAGGCGACTGGATCCTACATGGCTGACTGTGTAGTTTGAAGTCCATAACACATGTCTTGAGAAACATGCCAGGAAGGCACATGTATGTCCCTGCCCAGAATCCCTAGAGAAAGGATTGCCACATGGCCAGTCCCTTTGAGGGGTGCTGTCTCACTTTCCCTCCTTCTCTCTCTGTTTCTCTCTTTCCAGCAAGTGCACCCACCCTGTAGCAAAACAAAACAAAAGTTTGTGAGGAACAATGGGATTAAAGTACAAGCTTGTTTAAGGAAAAATATGTAGGCTTGAACCAGCTCATTGATATAGTGGTTAACTGCTCAAGTGATATTGGATCCATTTGGAAGATGGCACATTTAGTTCCCCCAATTTATCTGGACATGTCAGTTGCGCATGCTCGTGATACTGACTGGTTGAGAAAGGGCATAGTTGGGACGTCAGTAGGGTGTTTGTTCTTCCCCTCCTCCCATCTCTCACTTTCATAAAAGAAATAAGTGAACATCTTAAAAAATGCAAGTTAATTCCCTCAAATTGGTGTGAACAGGCCAGTGAACAGGTCAGTGCAGGTGGCAAGTCTTATTTCATTATCAAGGAAGACTCAGAATTTAGAGGCTCTATATACCCAGTTTATCAGGATCTTCCCAATGTACCAACCCTAATTTTATGGTCCCATTCTTTTTAATGAATTTTCTGACTTTAACAATACATACCTTATATGAATGGGAGTTCGACTCATGGTGAAATTCAGTCAGTTGTAGAATGCAATTTTGTATTTGGCTGTCAGCAGTGTTAGCTCTTTAGCTAAAGGAGATAAGAATCTCTGTCAAGACACACATAGAAAATTTTAGGCCATTTATGCAGTGCTTGAGCTATAAATTAGATTCTCTTAGCTCATCCTTTTCTTTCACCACTTTGTCCAGAGACTTAAGGAACAATCAGCCTTATTATACTTTTTAATTTTCCAAAGATGTTTGAAAGTCTACATATAGTCACTCATCTTGTTTTTTATATGTGGTTGATCAGCAGTATTCAATGTGGATATTTTGTTTATCTCTCTTGTCAGATCACACTATAAAATATGAGTACTCTTTATGACTGGAATCATAATCCAAATATATTTTAGTCAAACCTACTAGAGAATCGATTCCAGAAACCCCAGAACCAATTAAAAAGATTAAAATCCTTAAATTCAGTTCCTCTAGAATCACTCTCAATACCAGTATTTACATTAGACTGGATTTTCCAGAGAAACACACACACACACACACACACACACGCATATTTATTATAAGGAATTGGCTCACTAGAATAGAGGCTGAGAAGTTGCATGATCTGCTGGTGGTGAGCTGAAGACCAGAAAAGCTGATGATATTTCCAGTATGATTCCGGAAGCAGTAGAAGACAGATGTCCCAGCTTGAAGACAATCAGGCAGAGAGCATATTTTATTATTTTTGTTCTATTCAGGCTGTCAATAGATTGGATGAGGCCTATCCAAATGAGGAAGGCAGTCTGTATTACTTGGGTTACTGATTTGCATGTTAATATTACCTAGAAACACTCTCAGAGAAATACACAGAATAATATTTAACAAAACATCTGGGCACACCATAGTCCAATCAAAATGACACATGAATTTAACCACCACAGTGTCAAAGAACAAAAGCTCTCTAAAGAGCAGAAAATCATTTCCATTTCCTTATCTGAGTATATTGTGTTTTTTTAATGCCTTTCTAGAATTGTCACCACCACATCTAGCTTACATTTAAAGTTATGATTTTTCTATCACCATCACCTCTAAAACTTCTAGCAGTCTATTTTTTCCTTTTTTCAATAGCCTATAATATATTCTCATTTATCAAAAGAATCCTCACAAAGTTCACTGATGACTTACTAATTTTCAATTCTGCACACTATACTCCATTCTAAACCTCTCTAAACTCCATACAGAATGGCCACCATCATTCTGTGAAGGTTTAACCCATTGTACACTATTAAATTCAATTTTTGTGTATGTTTCTCCCTTCTATCATTTGCTTTAGTGCTTTCTCCCATTCCTTATTACTCAGAGGCATATAGATATCTAGCTTTCCTAGATCATTTTCTTTTTTTTTTCTTTTTTATTTTTTTGGAGAGGTTTTTGCTATAGGGAGCATGCGCTCGCCAGACAGACAGAGACAGACATAGAGACAGAAAGCGAGAAATCACCCCCCAGGGAGGATGGTCACACCGCAATCCCCTCTCCTCCATTCTCTTCTCAGGATCTTGGGCACGCATGCACACGCGCCTGGTGTGTTTTAAGCCACTGGGTCCAGGACGCAAACCGCAGTTGACTACATGGGAGTCCAGCGACATAGCCATTATGCCAACTGCTGGTTCCCTTTCTTTTTTCCTTTTTGATGCTATTTCTATATCCTTATATTTTTCATAATTTTATCTGTTTTTCCTCCTGGTTCATTTGTTCTATTTCTTTCTTTCTTTCTTTCTTTCCCTCTTTCTTTCTTTTTCTTTCTTATGTCATTTTCAAAGATCTCTATTTCCCCCCTTTAGACACTGTGCACCTTTTTCTTCAGTAATTCTGTTAAAAAGCATTTGGAATGAAAATACCCATGATAGATACAACTAAGAACAAACGACTTGTTTGGCTAGAGACTGTCACTAGCGTTAGCAAGTATTCAGGGAGCGTTTGTGATGAATCTTGTGGTTTTCAATTAATGTAAGTCATATATTAAAATTCATTTTGAAAAAAAAAAGAGGTTATGCAGAATATGGAAAACAGATTACACTGTCAAAGCTAAATTGATTATCTTGATTTTATGGCAGTAGGCAAATATATAAATTAAATGGTGAATTATAATTTGTAAACTTTACATAAAATTCTCCTTCATTTTGTATAAAAGCATGACAAAAAATCTTTAGAAGCTGTGAGGCACTGCCATTACGTTTATGCTCACTAAGCAGTGCACCATAATTATTTAAGTACAATTTCAATGTTTTCATGTATGCAGCATTGCTGAGCTATTAGAAACCCAGTATTATTGTGTTCTTTTTCAATTACCTGAGCATCCCCTGGGTCCAAAAGGATGAATAAGTCTTCAAAGATTGCTGACTCTCTTACCCTATTAGGAAAGATTGTGCCTGCTCTTTTTCACTACATGAACCTATTTTCACTGGTGTTTTGTTTAGCAACTTTAGAATTTTTAATGAAGTTAATGTTTAAAAGACTTCTTAAAAATTTAAATATAATGGGCAGATAGCTATTACATGCCAGCTATGTAACTCAACTCTTTATATATAAAACCAAGGTCATTATAATGTAACTATTTCTTGTTTTATCTTAATGATGTTTTTGTTTTTCCTTTCCTACAGTGAAAGCACCTGTTTACTTGCTCCACTGAGAATATACAAAGAGCAAATAAGTCGAAAATGCAGCACGTGGGATCTAAATAAGAAATAGATATGCGTTTTTACCAAGGCAAACACTTTTAAATAATATACCTCATTTGTAGTTAATTTGATTTCTGATAGGGTATATAATTTATATATTTTATTCTCATTGCAAGTATTAAATTGCCTTCTGTCTGGTGGAAGAAATATGGACAAGATGACTAAAAATGTGCCTTATTGGGACCAGTACGTGTCATGGTGGTTAAGGCACTGGACACGCCCACATTATTCATTCTGCTGTAAAAATGTGCCTTATTGGGACCAGTAGGTGTCATGGTGGTTAAGGTGCTGGACACGCCCACATGGCTGATCACGGTTCAAGTCCTGGACCTGGTAGCTTGCTTTCTCACTTTCCCTCTCTATGTGTCTGTCTCTCTCTGGTCAAATTAAAATAAATGAATGAATAAAATTAAATAAAATAAGTCTAAAAAAAATTTGTAAAAGTGCCTTACAAAAAAATAAATATCAAAGATAAATTTAAAATAATTTCTTAATTATCTAGATTCAAAAGATAACAATAGTGGGGCTAGCACGTGGTATGGTAGTTAAGGCACTGGACTTCCACATGGTCAATCATGGTTGAAGTCCCGGATCTGGCAACTTGCTTTTTCACTTTCTCTCTCTATTTCTCTCTGGTCAAATTAAAAATAATAATAATTAATAAAATAAAATTAAATAATTCTAACAAATAATAATAAGAGTTTAATGTTTTATTCTCATCAAAATTTTTGAGTCAAGGGACTAGCAGTTAGCCTAATGGCTATGTCGCTGGACTCCCATGTAGTCGACCGCGGTTCGCATCCTAGACCTGGTGGTTAAAACTCACACTGGGCGCGTGTGCGTGTGTGCTCAAGATCCCAAGAGAAGAATGGAAGAGAAGGGATTGTGGCATGGCCATCCCCCCTGGGGGGTGATTTCTTGTTTTCTGTCTCTATGTCTCTCTCTGTCTGGTGAGCGCATGTGCCCTATAGCAAAAACCTGTCCAAAAAAGAATTTTTTTTTGAGTCAAAAAATTGAGTAGAGAAAGAGAATGTCTTTTGCTCTCTGGTATGGTAATAGTGCTTAAAATAAAAGTGACTATATACTTAGCATTCTATGTGTTAGGTATTTTTTAAAGAGGTTTTTGCTTTAGGTACATGACAGAAACATTGAGAGGGAATGTGAGATATCATTCCCCAAAGGGGATGACCACTCACAATTCCTTCTCCTCCATTCTCCTCCCAGGATCTTGGGCAACATGCATGTGCCTGGTGTGAATTTCAAGCCTGTTGTGAATTTTAAGATGCTGGGTTCCTGATTCAAACTGCAGTTTACCATGTGAGTCCATGTGAATTCAAACTGCAGTTTACCATGTGTGAGTCCAGCAACTTAACTGCTACGCCATCTGCCAGTCCCCAGTCAGGCATTTTCTTAAGAGCTTTATAAATAGTTTCTTTTTAAAATTATTTTAACATTTATTTTGAGTAGGTCTTCAAACATTGGTTTGTAGGTAAGAAAACAATAAACCTCAGAAAATTTACTTTATGTTGCCCTGCTAAGAACAAATATCAAAAATGTTAAAACCCAAATTGAAAAGTGAGTCTTTCTGATAACACCTCTGACTGTGTATGAGAGTAAATTTGGGATGAAAAACAAACATAAAAAAACTATTGATTTTTGCTTCCTGAGTTCTACCCACTGAGACAGAGCTGGAGACAGGAAAGCAGCTCTGATTTTTCTGATTTTTCCCAACCCTGAAGATTTGCCTTTAAAATGTGAAGTCCATAGCCCAGGCCATGACTTGAACTTCTGTGTTAAGGACATCTTTTTTTTCAGGTGTCAATTTTTTTGTTTATTAGGTTTTTGCCGGAGAGTGTGTGTGTTTGCTGGCGAGACAGAGAGACAGTGAGAGGGAAAGTAAGAAATCATCCCAGGGGGATGGCCATGCCCCAACCCTTTCTCCATTCTCCACCTAGGATTTTGGGCACATACACACAGGCATGCCCAGCATAATTTTTTCTTTTCTTCTTCTTCTTCTTTTTTTTTTTTATCATTGTTCTTAGGAATTTTTTTTAAAATTAATGCAATTTTTTAATTTCAAGAAAAACAATTTTAGTTTTTTCCTGAACTTTTTTTTAATGTAATTTACATTCATTCCCTAAGCATCATCACAGCATACAAAAAGTGATTTCCCATCCAGACTATACTGCATAGTGGCTTAATCATGCATGTTATTATCAAATATTTTCCATTTCTAGTTGAGTGACATCTTCTTAGCTCAGCACTAGCTCACTGGGAGAAAAGTCAACCACCCGATGCCACCTATATAAACCCTGTTCTGATCTGGAAGATGTGGCCTACTACCAAGAACACATCTGGGATCTGGGGCTGTTCTCCTCCTTCCTCCCCTCCCTGTCACACACACACACACACACACACACACACACACCTCACTATGGAATCTACTCTACTAAATATAAAGAAAGTAGTACTTCACCAGATACCAAAAACCAGTACAGAGACCCAAGAAATGTGAGAAAAGAAAGAAATATTTCTCTCCAAAGGAACACAATATTTATTGTAACATCTCACCAACAATATATAGCACAGAATAATTTACAGAAACTCAGAAAAAAATTTCACAACATTCGATATGACAAAACTCAATGAGATACAAGAAAAAACAATCAACTACAGGAAATGAGGAAACTATTTCATGACATGATGGGAGAATTCCATGAAGAGATAGACACCCTGAAAAAAGCATCAAGTAGAACTTCCAGAGAATACAATATAGGAAATCAAAATCTCCCTCAAAAGCATTAACAGCAGAGTGGATCATACAGAATATGATTCTGACCTTGAAGAGAAAGTCTCTGACATCGCCCAATCTACCAAAATAATTAAAAAATAACGTGGGGACAGCAGGTGGCATGTGGTTAAGGTGCTGGACTCCCACATGGCTAACTGCAGGTCGAGTTCTGAACCTGGCAGCTTGAAAAGTCACACTGGGGGTACCGGCAGTTAGTGCAATGGCTATGTCGCTGAACTCCCACGTAGTCGGTTCAAGTCATGGACCCAGTGGCTTAAAATTCACGCCTAGTGTGTGTACATGCATGCCCAAGGTCCTGAGAGGAGAAGGGAGAAGGGATTGCAGTGTGGCCATCCCCTCTGGGGGGTGATTTCTCACTTTCTGTCTCTTTATTTCTCTCTGTCTCTATGGAGAGCGCAAGTGCCCTCTAGCAAAAAAAAAAAAAAATCCTCTCAAAAAATAAGAAAGAAAAAAAGAAAGAAAAATCACAGTAGGCATATATATGTGTGCATGCACAAAATGTCAGAAGAGGAATTGAAGAGAAGAGATTTTGACATGGCCATCCCTTCTCAGGTATTATTTCTCACTTTCTCTCTCTTTTTCTCTTACTCTCTCTGTCTCTCTGGTGACTCAACCTATAAATAATATTTTATTACTTACAGTTTTGGCTATATCTGCAATACTCTATCCTTTTCAGTTCTTTTTTTTTTTTTGGAGGGAGAAGGTGGAATTTCTGCTATAGGGCACGTGTACTCACCAGAGAGACGGAGTGACAGAAAGCAAGAAATCACCTCCTTGCAGGGATGGCTATGCCGTAACCCCTTCTCCTCCATACTCCCCTCAGGATCATAGGCATACACTCTCACATGCCTGGCATGAGTTGGGTTTTTTTTTTTTTTGAGAGGTTTTTTGCTATAGGGCGTGAGCGCTCGCCAGACAGACAGAGAGAGACAGAGAGACAGAAAGCAAGAAATCAACCCCCAGGGGGCATGGCCACGCTGCAATCCCTTCTCCTCCATTCCTCTCTCGGGATCTTAGGCACACACGCTAATGCGCCCAGCATGAGTTTTAAGCCACCTTAGGCACACACACATGTGCGCCCAGCATGAGTTTTAAGCTACCGGGTCTAGGACACAAACCACGGTCGACTAGGAGTCCAGCAACATAGCCATTACGCTAACTGCTGGTCCCTGCCTGGCATGTGTTTTAAGCTGCTGGGTCTGGGACTCAAACCACAGTCAACTAAGTGGGATTTCAGCGACATAGCCATTATGCCATCTGCTGATCCCTCCTTTTCTGTTCTTAATCATGGTTATTTTGCCTCTTCTCTTTTCTGAATTATCAAATTTAATGAAAATTTGTCACTTTTATTACTCCTTTCAAAGAAACATATTTTGGCTCTGTTGACTTTTGGTTAATTTTGGTTGATTTTTTTGGTTAATTTCTGAATCTATTCCAATTCTTTATTTTATATCATTTAATATTGTTTTGGTATTTTCTTTCTAAATTTTCATAATGTGTTGTTTTTCATTAAGCTTTGGCTTCTATCTTTTCTTGTAAAATTATTTGAAGTTATACAATTTCCTGAAAGCAATGTTCTAGACACTTTGTACATATGGCAACAAGTTATAACTTTATAATAATTCATTTCTTTTTATAAAGGATTATTAATTTAATTTTACTTATTTATTTATTTATTTTAAATTGACCAGACAGAGAGAAGAGGGGTAAAGTGAGAAAGCAAGCCACCAGGTCCGTGACTCAAAGCATGGTTGATCATAGGAGAATCTAGGACCTCAACCACCATGCTACCTGTTGGCCCCAGAATAATTCATTTCTAATTTTTTTCACATTTTGTTTTCTAATACCCAATGGGTTATTCAGATTTGTGATTCTCAAATTCTAAATGTAGACTTTTTAATAAACATTTTATATTGAATTTTCACCTTAACTACATTGCAGTCAGAATGTGCTATGTATGATTTAAATATTTTGGAATTTTCTGAGGCTACTTCATTGATCATTGTGTGACCAAATATTTTAAATGTTCCATGTGTTCTTTTTTTTTTCTTTTGAGAGATTTTCGCTATAGGGCATGTGCGCTCGCCAGACAGACAGAGATATAGAGACAGAAAGCGAG
>NW_006203745.1:1958952-1959373 GCF_000334495.1 Tupaia belangeri chinensis
AAAAAAAAAATTAGTAAGTTCTAGATAAGCTCTTGGACCTAAGAAAGCATTATAGAAGTATAAATGTAAAACTTTCCCATAGCTTATATTTTTCTTTTCTTACCTTTCTTACTTTTAGAGTCAATAGTTTTTCTCACACTAAAGCCCCTGACAATTTACAACTTATATATTTATTTTCTACTTTTCTGTGATTATCCTTGTAAATAAATTGGGCATTCTTAATCTATAAAAGTGTGAAATCATCTTAAAATCGAACCAAATGTTGGGGCCAGCAGTTAGCGTAATGGTTATGTCGCTGGACTCCCACATAGTCGACCACTGTTTGAGTCCCGGACCCGGTGGCTTAAACTCACGCTGGGCATGTGTGTGTGTGTGTGTGCCCAAGATCCCAAGAGGAGAATGGAGGAGAAGGGATTGTGGC
>NW_006203745.1:1959541-1977145 GCF_000334495.1 Tupaia belangeri chinensis
AAAAAAAATCAAACCAAATGTTCTATTTTTGATAAACATATCATTGTTTTATAAACTAAAAATTATTTCAAAATTTTCTGAATTAAAATACCCCAGTAAATGTACATATAGCATAATTATATATGCATATTTAATAAAATTAGATATAGCATAGAAATATATTTGAAAGTTAATTGATTTCATTGGGCATATTAGGTTTTACCTTTAAATAATCAAATACAAATCACTTTGCATTCTTCAATAGAAGAATCAAGATAAATTAATGCATGCTGTGCATATAATTTTAATTACCTTTTCTTTTTTTCATAGCACAGTATGTCTTTAATGCTCTTCTTTGAAAAGAGACAGCTTTGTATGTCATATGTTTAATTACTTGTCAATCGGGTCAACATTTAGATTTTATAAACTTCTTAGAAATATTTACCAAAATTGCTGATTAATAAAGAAGGAGATCTAAGTTTGAATAGACAATGGCTCTTTAATCACCTTGACAAGTTCTACTCATCAAGGAATAGGAGCTGCTTCACTAGATAAATCCCCAAATCTCAGTAGCTTGAATGGATGAGTTTATTCTTCCTCATTTAAAATCCATGTGGTGCTCTGTTCATGGATGTCTCCTTTAGAAGTCATAGAGGGACTCATGCTTCTTTCCTTCTGGGAGGTCTTAGTCACCGAGACCTCTGCATTTGACCACAGATTGAAGAAAGAGGATGTACTGAAATCTCAGGCTCGTTCAACTTTTGCCTAGAAGTGGCACATGTTACTTCCACTTAAATTTCATTGGTAGAAAATAGTCAGTGACTCCTCCTAGATCCAGGAAGGTGAGAAAAGGAAGTAGGCTTCACTAACTGGGTACTTATCCCCCAACAGAAAGTCTGCAGTATAGACGAGGACACACATCATCAGTGGATATGTGATGGTTTCTACTCAGGAAACAAGCTGATCTATGGCACTTTTGGAAAACATTTGTACTTTTGTATTCTACGTAGTGTAATTTAGAAGCAACATTCAGAAAAATCAAATAGCATTTCATAATCACTGATATCATTGGCAGAAAAATTAATAATGTATTTTGAAAAATTTGCTATGGGTGCATACACTCACTGAAGAGAGACAGAGAGAGAGAGAGAGAAAGAGAGAGAGAGAGAAAGAGAAAGGGAGAAATCACTCTTTGACAAGAATGGCCATGCTCTAATCCCTTCTCATTCATTCTCCTCTCTGGATTTTGGGCATGAGTGTACACATGACTGGTGTGTTTTTCAAGCCACTGGGTCTGGAACTGGAACCATACAGTTAGCCATGCAGGACCCAGCTGCTTTAATCTCCACCCTATCTGACTAGCCCAAAGTTATGCATTTTTAAATTGAAATTTCAATCTATTTCCTTCTGAAAATACCCATGTTTTATATTACATGCTATTTGCTGCATGAATATTTTGGTGGGTCAACATACTGTTTTTTAACTCTGGTTGCATATCCTAATCATGTGTGGAGAACTATAAAATTGCAGATGTCTGGGCCTTTCTGTCAGAGATTTTGCTTCAATTGATGTAGAGTATGACTTAAGCATTGGCCATAGTTAAGAAAAAATAAATATTAAAAAATTTAAAGTACAGTAGGGTAGGGGGAAATTGAGTAAATTTTCTTAAATATAAAAAAAAACTATTCAAGTAAAATACGATAGGGAAAAATTGGGTAAAAATGTAGAATCAGTGATGAAATTCAATTTATTCATTATCACTGTTATATTGCCATGTATATTTGAGAGGTGATTGGAATGAGTAAACATGGATGGAAATTGAGGCTACCTGTCTCAGATACATGTTTGATTTACTGGACCTCATTACTAGCATGATCCTTTTCATCTGTGTTGTAAGACTTCAGGTAGTATCATCCATCAGACAATATGCTTTACAGTGATGATCTGAAATTTAAAGATTAAAGATGACAATATGAAAGATAACTGGCATTCATTCAGAATAGCAATTCAAATAAATTAGAATACCTCATAAATTGCTTCCATAAGAACAAAAAAGAGTATGTCATAAAATTATTCCAGAATTCCTAAACTAATTGGGATCATCCAAGTTCAATGAAAAGCCAGTTTTATAATTTGAGTGTTCAGTGTCCTTATTTATGCCATGATTTTAATCTACAAAAATAACAACTTTGAGAATATCTGGTGTGTATGTGTGTATATATGTGTGTGTGTCAATATGTATATATAGGCCAAATGCTTTGTTGATATTGCGAGCTGTCTCTGCTGCTTTATGACTCATTTTGAACTCTAATATTAAAATAGCTGGGGGCCAGCAGGTGGCATGATAGTTAGGGTGCTAGACTCTCATATGGCCGACCAAGATTCCAGCCCTGGACCTGGTGGCTTGAAATTCACACCAGGTGTGTGTGCATGTGTGCTTAAAACTTCAGGGGGGGAATGGAGGAGAAGAGATTGTGGTGTGGTTATCCCCTTGGGGTGGTGCGGTGATTTCACACTTTCACACTTTCTCACTGTTCTTGCTGTCTCTCTCTAGTGAGTGCATGTGCCCTATAGCAAAAAAAAAAAAAAAGAAACAAAACAAACAAACAAAAAAATCCCTCATATTTATTTTTTTGTCTAATATAATTTCCTTAGTCTAAAATACAGATAAAATAAACAACTTAATAAATGATTAGCAAAAAAGGTACATTAAGATGATATATAACATAATCACATTTAAGGATGTATCCAATATTAAATTGCAAAATTTAACAGTGCAAAACTACAATTTCTTTTACACCATATATATGTATGTGTATAAATATAGTTGAGCCAACAGTATTTCTCCCATAAAATAATCTGAAAAGACACCTAAGGTGGAGAGAAGGCACATGGCCAGATTGATTTATGTGGCACCTAGACTACAAAGAATCTTCTCCAAGAAAACATAGGAAAAGTATCCATCTAGAGGTAAAAAAAAATTTAATTTGGGATCAGCAGATGGCATAGCAGTTATGTCACTGGACTCCCATGTAGTCGATCATGGGTCAAATCCCAGACTCAGAGACTTAAAACTTACACCAGGCATGTGTGTGCATGTGTGCCCCAAATCCCAAGAGAGAATGGAGAATGGATTGGGGCATGACCATCTTCCCTAGGAGGTGATTTCTTGCTTTTTGTCTCTCTGTCTTTCTCTGGTGAGTGCACGTGCCCTATAGCAAACATCTCTCATATATTTAAATATACAATCTGAAGAATTAGGTGAGACTAGATAGCAGTACAGCGGTAAAATGCAATGCTCTGTGAGGTAGATAAGGTTGCTACAACAGTTTTCTGTCTGGGCACGTCCCTTAGTACACCACCAGGTCATGTGTGTCCATGACCCAGGGATAGTTGAAGCTGGGTAGTGGGAGACTACAGCACTAAGACACTGCTGGGGTACTGTTTCTCCATCTTTCTGTCTCTTTCACTCAAGGAATAAATAAATAAACTTAAAATAGAAAGATGTCCTGACCCAGTTTCAGTGGCATAGTTAGTAATGTACTGAACTGCCATGCTGGAAGTTTGTGGCTGAAGTGGGTTTGGATCTCCTGTTGACTTGAAGACACATTGAGCCATGCACATGCACCCAAGGTCCTGATGAACTGGAGGGCTGTGGGAAGGGGATTGTGCATGAAAAGACCCATCAAGGATGCTTCTCTGTCTCTCTCTTATTTGCATATACACACACTTTCTCATTGTTTTTAAAAAGTTTGTTGAATAAGTAAATGTGCAAATGAATTTATCAAAAAATAGAGAATGAAGTAGTGTAATCCTCATATTTTACAAAAGAATAGTAAACATTTTTAAACTATAAACTTGTATAAATTCTATGGAAAAGCACAACTTAATTTCAAACAATAATTGGATTGAGCAATTTTCTTTGTTTGTGTTATCATTGATAAAATTAGCACTGACATAAATTTATCCCAACCAAACATTACTAAGAAATGTTCTCAATTTAATGCCCCGTGACATCTGTCATTTATGTTCGTCAGAAGCTACATCTTCTGACTAGGTGACAGAATTCAGTTCACAGAATTATTCCATGCCTATGTTAAAAATAGATGTTCATGGACACAGTTGCTGCTGCTCTAACAACAGGATATCAAAAGCATTTCTCATTTATAGGCACTTGCCAGTTAGTATGAACCTTAAAAAGTTTCAGAAATCTATGTTTGCTTTCTTGAAGAGGTAAGAAAAAGTGAAAGACCTTATTTCATATCATGCCAATCACATTAGATTGACTGCATTTGTATATGCTTTTTGGAATATATTTGGAATGTATTTTTGTACTCCCAATTGATCTAGAATACTGTTGTAAACTTTTTCTTTTTTTTAGTTTTTGCTATAGGTCACAAACACTCAATGGAGAGAGATAGAGAGAAAATGAGAAATTACCTCCTAAGGGAAATGGCCACACAACAATCCTTTCTCTTCCATCCTTCTTTCTTGATTTTGGGCACGCATGCAAACATGCCTGGCACCTTTTCTAGCCACCATGTCCAGAACACAAACCACAGTCATATGGGATTCAGTCATCTAAACCACCACTCTACTGGATGGTCCAGTAAAATTTGAATTTTTTAACAAGTGGAACAATTTTAATGATATAATTAATTTAATAACTCTCCCTCAAACAATTTAGTTCTTGAATTGGTGATAATGGTACAACAAATTCATATATAAAGAAAATTATAGGTGAGACTTTTCTAGCAAGGGACAAAAGAATAAAAAAAAGAAAAATTTAAAAAGATGATTTTAGGCCCTTTTGCTCTCAGACTTTTCATAAAACCCTTTCAGGCTCTCAGCTTTGCTCCTGTTACTCTCTCCTAGAAAATGCATTAGAATTTAGAATTGAGGCAATATTTCCATAAACCACTAAACATAAAAGCTGATTAAAAACTATTAAGAAGCTAAAATGGTTTACCTTCTTTTTTTCGTGGTAAAGTCTGCTTGTCTAATCATTTCAGATCTGAAAATTAAATGTTCCTTGACTTACAGATTTTTAAATATTCATTTTCAAGAAAGTTAGAGATCATCTTATCGATACTCCTCTAAGGCTGTAGCTTTTCTTTGTCCTCTAGGAAACACAGGCTTTTGTATTTATCCTTTCATTCCCCACACATATAGACTGAATATTATCCTCCCTCAGACTATTGTTGGCTAAACCACATTTATATTTGCTCTGTAAAGTCAAAGTTACAACAGTTCATCTAAAAGGTCAGTCCATGAAGGATTATATAAGGCAAAGTTCAGCATATAGAAGTCAAAGAGCAAGCAGCTTCCTTGTTGAACCCTCAGTCAAACCAGGCTTACTGTCACCTTAAGGTTGTACTGAAAAGAAGACATTAGGAGCTGGGGTAGAACCGATACACTGGGCAGAACAGGTCAGAATTTGTCACACCTGCTGCGTGTGTACCATAAACCAACTGGCCTATTCAATGCCATGATTTAACTGTAACACGAGGTCATACCATACAGGGAGTGTGAAAATCTCTTTGTTTTCAGAAAATTGTCTTTCTACTGAATAGCTAAGCATGCTGCTTAGATCTTATTTCATTTGTCTTTATGATATTCCTGTGAGGAAAGTGAACATCAATCCTTACCTGATGAATAGGGGAGGTATCAAAAGGTGAAAGGAGTCCTACTGTGTCAATTGCAAAATGAAAATAAAGTTCATAAGAATATTCATCTGTAATAAATCATCTTTCTTTACAGTTTTATTTCAACTTGGGAGAACATTTATAATCTATATATAACTTTTTTATTGCTTGACTATTTGCATGTATCCATTTTTGTTTGGCTTCAGGAAAATCTTGATACCTAGTGATTTTCATGCAAGAAATACTAAAATTATTGTTTACATAAAAGATGATGATGATCAACTAGAACAGATACCCTGAAAAACTTTAAGGATAGAGTCAGTCCTGTAGTATCACACAGTTATGAGGTTGGTTCCCACACGCCCAAACATGGTTCAAATCTCAGCCTCATTGGCTTGAAAATCTTGCTGGATGCATGTGCATGTGTGCTTAGAATCCAGATGGGATGGAAAAATAGAAGAAAAATATTTGTAGTGTTATCAGGCTCCATTGGGGGAATGCTTTCTCTCCCTTTCTGTTTCTCTAACAAATGCACATGCTTTCTGGCAATTCAAAAAAATTAATACTAAAGATAATATCTTTGGAATACTTATAATTATCTATAGACATTGGGAAACTTAAATAATTTTTTTTCAATTATGTATTATAAAATCTAAAACCAGTGGTCAACTGGACCTGGAGCATATTGATTTTCAGAGCAAGTTGTCGAATTTTTAGGAATTTTATAAGTTGTTTTTATTTATCATCTAAAATAGCAGTCAGTAAGCAACCACATAGGGGCTAGCTTCCTGTTTTTCTTTAAATAATTATTTAATTTAATTAATTTATTTATTTTAAATGTGCTATAGGGCATATGCACTCACCAGAGAAAGACACACAGAGAGAAAGCAAAAAAGCAAGCTGCCAGGTCTGGGACTCAAATTGTGGTCAGCCGTGTGGGATGGGAGTCCAGCACCTTAACCACCACACTACCTGCCAGCCCTAGCCACCTGTTCTAATAAATAAACTGTTCTTGGAATCCTTCATGCTCTAATGGTACAATTAAGTAGTTGCAACATAGACAACATGTCTGACAAACTGAGAGTATATACCAACTGCCATTTAAGAAAAAAGTTTGCAAAACCCTGATCTGGATTTCTGTAAGTGATAACAGTGTGAGTAATGCAGTTGGAATTTAAGAAAGCATTGTGTCTTTGGCAATAACATTATGAATAGCACAAAGGAATAAGAATCTACGCTTCCGTTATTTGAAAACTAGTATCCAATTCAACAAAGAAGTCTCTAATGTCATTGACAAAAAAGTGAAAAAGTAACCCTGTGGCCTGGAGTTTAATGGAGTCAGAGCCTACATGGCCAGTCACAATTGAATCCCAGCCCTTGCAGGTGAAAAACAAAGTGAGGTGTGTTTGTGTATATGCCCCAAATCCCAACAGGATGGAGAAATGGTGGAGAAAGGATCGTGGTGTAATCACAATGCCTTTCCCTCTCCTTCTCCATTTCTTGCTGGTGAGTCCATGTACCCTCTGACTATATTAAAAAGAAAGAAAGAAAGAAAAATTATGAAATTCCAATACATGTTTTCTCTGTTTCACTTTCATCTTGCTCATCAAGGTAAATAAAAGTATCTAGCAAGATTTATGCCAGATCTATAACACATTCAATCAGAATGGCTATGAAGAGTTGAGCAAAAATTAACAAAAGCAAACTGCTGGAATAAATTTGCTGTATGAAATTAGTAATAAATATGATATTTTATATTTGGATAGAATTTGTTGCATAATCTCTTAATCTGTAAAATTCATAAGACATGTATAAAAATATATGTTTTGAAATACAATGTTATCCATTTCCCAGCATAACACATCTTAAATTCCTGTGCCTATCTCCTTTAAAACTACTCCAAAGGTATCTAATTGTATGAATTATTACATAATTGTAGAATAATAAGTTCTATATAAATGTCCAATACAATGTGCAGTTTTATTATGCATTATTTTTGTTTATGTTAGCTACCAAATAATTTACCAAATTAGCTTTATGTGAGTTTAGATGCTATTTCAAATGGAAGGTATTGGAATTTATCATTAAAATACTGAGAAAACTTACACAAAGAAAATGATTTATTATTATATTTTCAAGAATAATTATACTGGGACCAGCAGGTGGCATAGTGGTTAAGGTGCTGGACACCCATGTGGTGAACAATAGTTCAAGTTCCAGACATGGTGGCTTGAAACTCATGCCAGGTGTGTGTACGTGTGTGCTCAAAATCCCAAGAGCAGAATGGAAGAGAAGGGATTATGGTGTGGCCATCCTCCCTGGTTGGGGGTGGGGGGGTATGGGGGAAGTGGTGACAGGGTGATTTCTCACTTTCTGTTTCTCTGTCTCTCAAGTGAGTGCACATGCCTTGTAGCAAAAAAAAAAAAAAAAAAAAAAAAAACCTTTAAACCTTTTAAAAAACAATTCTCTGAATAATTATGCCTATTACATTTTTTAGAAAAATTATTACTAATTTTGATATAGCTTTCAATATATTGACCTAATTGCATATGCATATAGAAAGGTCTAGTATGTAGAGACAAGCTGCCACTTTGTTACCCTGCCTTTTTAAAAGAATTATCAAATATCTGTTCCATTTTTCTTTTATTTTTATTTGTTTTCTCTTTACTTAATCATTTATGGATATTTTATGTATATACATACATATGTATGTATATATACTGGGATTCACTTTTTAGTGTGCTGGCTTATGGAGAAAAAAAAAACACCTTCATATACCATCTCTGTCTACAATTGCAAAGCAAAGACTTATTCTTTTCATTTTCTACAAAATAGCAAAAATCACCTCATTAATAGCTTTTCACTATAAAGACTGAATTACTTCCTCATCTGGTTAGGACTCCAGGTGGAGTCAATAATTTCACATTCATTGAAAGAAATGGAAGGAGACAGACTATAATCTAGAGCTGTATAATTCAGCATTTCAAAGAATTTTATATTCAGCATGAACTTACAAAGCTTGCACGATGAGTATTTCAGTTGTTGAATGACTCCCTTGCAGTTCAATTGTGAGTATGCTATTCTATAGTGTATTTCAGAAATTAGGTTTTGAAGATTTAATGAAAGTAAATTTCAGTACTCCCAACTGTAGCAACAAAATGAAATCAGACAAAAAGTTGAAAATAGAAAGTGGAAACAACTTAGTAATGTATTGTTTAAATAAACTAAAACTAAAACAAAATAAAAGATTGTTCATGCTAGTTGGTGAAACCTGTATCTGTCCATAGAAGGCAACAGTATGTCATGCATGGGTGAGGAGCATGACAGGGAACACTGAAGAGGAGGAGAAGGAGACACCTGGAAAGACCACACAATACAAGAGTAATTTGCCAAATTAAGAAGTCATTTTTTATTTTTCCTACAGGACAATGGAGGCTCCAGAACTGTGAGGTGAAGGATTTTGTCTTCAGGAATGCATGGATATATTTGTGAAGTTTTGCTCAAGAATTAATGAAAGACTTTTTGTTTAGGACTTTATGGCAGCTCAGAGATTCTAGGGAAGCTGAGTTGATCTAATGGGTGCCCCAGTTTAAATTAGAGTGCCCTGGTCCCAAGTCTGGCTCTCTAAGTTTTTATTTTCAGTCATGATTGAGGACTAGTCTCTATTTTGTCCTTTTCATGCTTGGTGAGAACCCACAGAATCTGATTGGCATACTACCAATACAGCCATATGGGAAGCAAGTGTCACAGGAAAGGGGGCCCTGGCTAAGTCAAAAGGACAAGGTATTTCCCCAAGACTTCAAAGAGAGAATCTGAATCACACTTGAGAGGTGCTAAAACAAGGCTGTGAAGATAAATCAGAAAGAAAAAGATGCCAAAAAGAGATAGAAAAGCAAGGATTGGATGCAGTAGTAATAGAAAGTTGGAACCATTTTCATATACCAACATCATGGATATCAAGAGCATGCAAAAATTCACTGTTGACTGAAGCAGGTGGCCACTTCAGTCCACGGAATCTTCTAGCAAAGTTTTAAACACCTTGATGTTCAGGACACCCCAGAACAATTAAATTAGACAACTGTAGGTGGGATCCAAGGATCTATATTTGTTTTCTACCATAGGGTATGTGTGCTGTCCAGAGATACAGAGAGATAGTGAGAGGGAAAGTAAGAAATCACCCCCTGGAGGAATGGCAACACTACAGTCTCTTCTCCTCCATTCACCTTCTGAGATTTTAGGTATGCATGCATGCATGCCAGTGTGAGCTTCAAGCCACTTAGTAAGAGATTTGAACTGTGGTTGGCCATGTAGTAGTCCAGCACTTTAAGCACTACTCAATTTGCTGTCCCTGCATCTGTATTTTATAAAGCTTCCTTACCATATCATTCCAAAGGTCAACCAAATTGAGAACCCTATCTTAAAGGAAATAAAAGGGATTCTCCTTGATTATGTATTATAGGCACCAGGGAGATTTGAAGATGTACCCACGTCCAATTCTGTCCCCAAACTAATCTGTTCTGAATCTTTGGGTATGAAGTCCTGGGATGAGAATTATTTGAAATCCAGGACTTTGTAATTTAAACATCAAATTACCATGCTTCCACTTTTTCACTTAAATAGTTCTGAGACTGTAAGATTATTAGCCTCAGTAAATTCAGTGAACTAAGATAACTCTAAAAAATGACGGTAATAATTTGATTCCTAAAAGCTATCATATTTTTCTTCACATTTGAACTTTATACTTGACTTATTAAGTTTTAATTTGATTATCCTGTGTGTAAAAAATCTATTAAATACAAATTAACATTTCAGATGTCATTATCACTTTACATTACCACTATAATTTTTACGCAAAACCCCTTATTTGATTAGAAATTTCTAATGCTGAAAACACACGGTCATTTTTAGTGCCATCTAGTTAAAAGAACCAAATAGGAACTTCCTAAAATCAATTCAACTGAAAAGATTCTATTCCTTCAGCCCCCATTTTATAATTCTTCACTGTCACAAAAGTCAAAGCTTGTGAGTAATACTGTACTTGAAATCTCAGAAAGGAAATTGTTGCATAAATAATTAACACTCTAAAAGGTTATATTTAATTTGAAAGTAGGTGATTTTCTCTTGCCAGGGTTATGGACTTTGAAAGTAAACAGTTTGAGAGACTTACTTTTCCTGGGGAAAATTAACACTAAGGAATAGTGTTATGCAGATAACTAATAAAATTTCCATGATATGCAGCTAACTAATATAATTTATGTGTATTAATCAATCATGAAGAGAAAAAAGAATGCTATGTGTATTTTAATTTAAAATTGCACCAATGGCATGGTAGTTAGGTGGTTGAATCTCAAATGGTGGACTACATGGTTTGGGTCCAGACCAGGTGGCCTGAAAACACACCAGGCACATGTGTTTGCATGCTCAAAATCCTAAGAGAAGGGAGAACTGGAGGAGAAAGGATTGAGGCACGAGAATCCTCCATGGACAGTGCTTTATCACTTTCATCTCTCTCTTCCTCTCCCTCTGGTAAGCTCATGCACTCTCTAGCAAATTTATGTTTTAAGAAAGTGTTTTCTTAGGTCTGTTGTTTTTGAGTTGTAAACAATGGTACACACACACATACACACACACCACACACACACACACACACACACACACACACACAAATCTATCATGGATTGATAGCTTGAGCCTAGACATTTTTGTTTGTTTGTTTGGAGAGGTTTTTGCTATAGGGCACATGCACTTGTCAGAAAGACAGAAAGAGACAGATAGAAAGCAAGAAATCACCCCCGCCCCCCAGGGGGGGATGGCCACGCCACAATCTCTTCTCCTCCATTTTCCTCTCAGGATCTTGGGCACACACGCACATGCGCCCAACATGAGTTTAAGCCACCGGGTCTGGGACTCAAACTGCAGTTGGCTATATGGGAGTTCAGCGACATAGCCATTACGCTAACTGCTGGTCTCGAGCCTAGTCATTTTACAGAGAGTCTCACAGTGTGAAGGGAATGATCCTCTCTTATCATCATCATATTTTTCAAAAACAAGTTTGTTTTCAAATAGAAGTTGGCCTGCATGTTATTTTTCTAATGTCTTTGTAATTAAGTCATGTAAAGTTAAAAATCAACAATAAATTACTAATTTAGTTATGGATTAAAAACCTTTTTAATTTTGAGAACTGATCAGTGAATATTTCTCATTTTAGTTACATACTAGTATAGAAAACATCCCCATATATAAGATGTATTAGGGATTATTACCAGTAAGTTGGTATAGGAAAACTGAGCAAACCACGTGAAAGTGTGCCTACACCATAATTGCTTACAGAAATGAGAAAAATAATTTTGGAGGATCTACCCTTTCTTAATCCAATGATATTTAATGACACGTCTTCCAATAAAAGAAATCTGTGTTTTATATTACTCTGAGAATACTATCAATTTCTGAAGA
This sequence comes from Tupaia belangeri chinensis, assembly GCF_000334495.1. Classification (NCBI taxonomy): domain Eukaryota; kingdom Metazoa; phylum Chordata; class Mammalia; order Scandentia; family Tupaiidae; genus Tupaia; species Tupaia belangeri. The sequence continues at coordinate 1,971,619 of NW_006203745.1, forward strand.
CGATTGTTTACTAAAGTAAGCAGTAACTAGTCCTCCTTATTAAGACTATTATTTTATTTTCATATAAAAGTATGCTAAAGAACAGGTTTCATTTCACTCGCATGTGAACCACAGAAAAATCACAGAAGTTTCAATAGCTTCCAATTTTCTAGAGCTTCTCGAAGGTCATTTTGAAATGGATGAGTTAGGAAACAGCCAAGATAGATAGCCTAAGGGGACATAACCTAGCTGTTCACTAGTAACAGCGTGAGAGCTATGAAAATTGAGCAATTACCTGAGGAAATGCTTTCTGAAGCCGTGACCTTTGTTCCTTGTTTTCTCCAAGGAAACTAGCAAGAAAAAAAAAAAAAAGAATCATATGTACTAGCTAAATAAATATTGGTAAATACTGTGGACAAAAAAAGACAACTATGGTAAAATATATCAAAACATTTTTCGAACCTTTACCTATCAATCTTTGGTATAAAGTTATCTCCTTCATAGTTGGAAAAATTGAGGCCCACGCCAGGTCCAATTCCTGTGTAGAGTAAAATGACAAACTAAGTAAACAGTAGATATTTTGAATTTTCTGTAGTGGTCTTTCCAGTTGAGAGTACTCTCCTGATTTCTAAGCATGGATTTATCGTTAGTTATGTTCAGAATGTCAGCTCTAGAGAAATAATTTTCAGCAAGATGTCTTCTTTACCATTCTAATGCTATTCATCATATTGTGTGAATGACCAGCATTTCCTTTTCCTGTTTTCTCAAAAGTTTACCCACATTGACATGTGGAGCCCATAGCTGCAGGAGGAGTATATTTGAGAGAGAAAGAAATCCACCTATTCAACAGGGCTGGTGACTTACCCAATGACAGTCAACAGAGGGGATTTCAGTCAGATATCCATCTCATTTCTATTTCTTCTCAAGATTAATAAACTAAGAAAGTAAGAGTAATTCTGCACAGAAAGATATTATGATTTGGCCCCACTGGTTTGGGGCAGCTGGAATACAAGTGTGGTGCAAGACAGGGAGTCACATGGCTGATCACAGGTTTGAATCTCTGGGGAGTGAGGAGGGGAGCTTGAAAATCATGCCAGTTATGCACATGGGGTGCTCAGGATCCTGCTGAGCTGGAGCACTCAGGAAATTGGGTCACACGTGATGAGACCTAGTTAAAGGTGCCTTTATCTCTTGGTTACTCTCTTTTGCACACATACATATATACGTATGCACTCAGAAAACATAATACTGAAATTCTACTAGAGAAAATGGGAAGAAAGGCAGCTTATTAAATTTCTTATTAAGCACACCTTCTCATTCCTATTTATCAACTTTCAAAAGCCAGAAAAAAAGATAATTAGCAAGTGTTTAAAGTATTTGTCATTTTACAAATTAAAGTGGTTTAACTGAAGCAAAAATTTTACGCAAATGCATCAAGATCAGAGATTTCTGTAGTAACTTTTGAGGCTACTTTTTTTCCTCAGATTCTACAAAGATAACATGGAGAATATCTTTAAAATTACAGAAAATATGCAATAAATTTGTTTCTTCTTTTTAAAAAAGTGATTATGTAAAGAACTATCAAATATTGACTATGTTTGTTATTTTGTCCAGATCATTTAGCTCCTATTCCTCATCCTACACTGAGCTGAGTAAAACAAGACAACAATGAAACTTCACTTTTTCATTTCTAGCAAAGTGTTGTGGTTACACGCATTAAGGACATCACTCCTGCATTTTATAGGCAATCGCGGCATTCAAACTTTAGCAATTCAACTCATGTCAAAGAAATATTAGTAAAGTAATCCAACATAAACATTGTCTTTAAAAAATATGCTTAGGATAACATCACCCCCTGAGGAGTGATGGCCACACATCAGTCCTTTCTCCTCCATTCTCCTCTGAGAATTTTGGGCATGCACACACATGTACCTGGTGTGAGTTTTAAGCCACCAAGTCCGAAACTCAAACCACAGTCAACTGCATGGCAATCCAGCCATGTAACCTGGTCCCGAAAATCAGTCTTTAACCTCTGTCTTTCACTGTCATCACAATGAACCTTACAGAACTTAACCTTTTACTTCCCAAAGTTAAGAATAACTTCCCTGAGTCTTTGCAGATACCAGCCTATAGAGCCTGGGACGAGAAAAACGCCATCAGTCCCCTCCTGCATGACCAGCTGAAAAGATTTTAGCAGATTAAGCATTGCAAAGTCGCAGGTAGACCCTTGTTCCTTCCAATACAGGATCTAGGAGTTGTCTTGACTGACTCCATTCTACTGCCTTGTGTAATCATTGTTTATTTCCAAGTCCATTGCAGAAGACCAGAAAAAAGAAAACAGTCCATACCTGGAATAGAAACTGCCCCTCACTCAACAATTGCCTCCCTGAGGCCTGCAGAAATCCTGTGATGCTGCCTGAAGACAATGATCATACCTCCTCAGGATGTCTTGCCCCAAGACAATGAATAACTTACCCTTTGTTTCTAGATGGATTCTCACACTGATCCCTTCCCCTATATGAGTTCTGTATTTTATGAAAGACAGAGGAGATACTCTTGGACTCAGGTCCGTTATCTTCCTAGTGTTGGCCTCACTAGATAATTTCCTTTACTTGGTCACCAACTCTTGTCTCTCAAGGTGGGCTTTTGGGGAGAGATGAGTAGCACAGACCTGATTTCTGCCCCTCCAGTTCAGCTATTCCTGCTCATTTTTACAATAGTACTGATTCATGTGCATTTATACTTCTTATTGTTCACTTGTAAGTATGTGCATAAGTTAGATTTAATTCTGTACTTTTTAATTTATACTTACTATTGGACATCTGAAGTATAGTTTCACTTTGTGGTGATACACAGGGATTTTGATTTCACAGGAACCTCTGGAGACTTACCTATGATAATTTTTAGTATTAGATCATGAGAATGAATAAGATGATGTTGACACAAGAATGTCAGAAGCGAAGTAAACCAAGAATCACACCCTTGGACACTTGGTAAGTTAAAGGCTTGTTTTAAAAAATAGAGGTAGCAAATGGTATTGAGTAGGAAAGGAAAGAAAATACAGATAAAAATGGGAGAGAAACATGTCATGAGGGGATAAAGAAATGGAATGTTCTCAAGAAGAAATGGTTACAGTGTCAACTAAGGTAGAGGTAACAAATTCATTAATTACTAATCACTGAATGAAGCAATAAGGAGGATACGGTTAACTTTTACCAGATGACTAGAGAAGAGCTGAGGGGAAGATTACTAGTAGAGTGGATAATGCCCTGGTGATGTTTCCACTCGCGACCTAACTAAAGAAGAAAAAGAGATATATACTAGTGGCTAGAAAGGCTATAATGACCACCTACTTAGCCATCACTAAATATTAGCTACTGTATTATAAACACCATATGAAAATCTTCATAGAAGACATCCTTTTATAAAAGCCAATATATTAATTATTATTCCCCCTGAAGAAATGAACTATTGCACTTCAGAGAGACTAAGACAGTTATCCTGCTCAAACAGCTACAGATTGTTGAAATAAGGACCCAAACTCAGACCTATTGCTTCAGAAGGACAGCAATGACCCCATTAGATATACTGGTTCGAATAGTTTTGCTAGGAGTCAATCTTCAAGATGGGTCACAAGAAAAGGAGTTTTATGGAAAAAGCAATGTGTTTATTCTTTACAGGAGAGAACCAAGGTTATAAAATGTTCAGTTTCTATAGACTCTGTGAGCTCTTCAAAGGTATTTTAGTATAGAGCATTCTAAGAACTTGGAATAATCTGATTAAGTGTCACAAAACCACAGGTAGATCCTTATTTTTTCCAATAGTCTGGATATACTGAAATAATATGAAATAAAAACTATAACACAAAGGAAATGATGTAATATATTATGTAACTTCACAGGACGGTCACAGAAAAACATTGCCCCAAATCGAGTGTTTTTGCTATGGGTACCATCCCAGCTCACCGACTCCTGGAGAAAAATATCTTGGCACTTGAAAAAGAATGAGAGAAAGGAAGAATGATAGGCTAAGTGAATTGTTGGGAGACGGCTGCAAATATGATGATGTGTTCAAATATTTTTCTTCTATTAATTTCATACTTAGATGATAGCTTTTTTCACCTTGGAAGCATTACTTCATTGCTAATTCTAAAATCTTGTAATGGTGGAAGAAAATGCCGAATACATATTCTTTACATTTCAGGAATTTATGTCAACACAATTTAAAAGGATATTATTTTATTAAAATAATAACTACCCTAAAACCTTGACCTAATGTATTTAACATTTCTCTATTCAGTGAGCCAGGATGCGGAGAGACTGTAATAGAGAAGTCAGTATGAAATTCTATTTTCAGTGTTTAGAATGACAGACGATGCCAGTCCCCAAACATAAATAAGGGAATCCAGAATGCTCTTGAATTCCCTTTACAAAGAATAAAACTTCCTATTAAATGACAGTACATTCTCTCTATAGCTTAGCTAAGCCTTTATTTTACCTCTGAGAAATAAACTGGCTAAAGTAGAAGCATTAATGCTACCAAAACTGGGTTACAGTGTCAGTTCGGTGACATTCAGGCTCCCTTGTAGCCATGTGGCCTATGCAGTGCTGCCCTGCTAATTAATCTCCTTGTTGGGTCACAAGGGAACACTTAGGGAAGAGTTATAGTAGTTTGCTCCTTTCTATCCTGGACAAATAAATCAGTGGTTGTGAATTATTTTTAGCCTTTTAACATGCATTTCAGAAGTAATTCCACACCAAAGAAATATTCGCCTTTATTTCTCTACCTTGTTAGAATTTTTCATGGACAAGAAGATAACTCTAAAATTGCATTTAACCCACTCTTGTACAAACAGAATGAAACAATCCACAAGATTTATGCTTTGCTTTGGTCTTATCTTCCAGCTAAAAAGAATCCTAAGGAACATGAATTTTTTTTCCTGCCTAGAGATAAAGGCAGATGGTACCAAGTGCATTTAGAACTTCCAGCAACAGTTTTCTATAGCATTAGCAGTAAATCTACCATTTGTAATCTATTGTCTATTTAAATCTATTTAATTTACATTTAACAAGACACCTCTTTATTCTTTTGAGTTAATTAAAGAGTTAGTGACTATTAAAAGGATACTAATTGAAATGCAATAAATAACTGAGCTGGTGTGTAATTAACCAAATTTACATAAGTAATAAACACCGTATTTCAGTCTTCCAGAATGGAGTTGAACTAATGCTGGTAGTCTGATCTCATACAAGAACAAGTGCCTAGGCATTTAATTAACATAAAGCAAAGTACCTCTGACATATTAATTGTATGTAATTTTTTAAAGTAACTGCTAAAAGAATAATGTAACCATGCCTTATGTAGTCTTTCTAACGTTATGGTGATCTCTATTAAGTTTTCAATACATCTTTCAGGAAGAGAAATAAATCAGAGAGCAGGCAAAAACGGTAGCTCTCACTTTTCACAGGGCATTCTCTACCATCGCCACAGTCAGCTTCTTTTTTTTGGAGAGGTGTTTTTTTTTTTTTTTTTTCCCTATCGTGCATTT
>NW_006203745.1:1984400-1991974 GCF_000334495.1 Tupaia belangeri chinensis
CTCAAATTGTGGTCAGCCGTGTGGGATGGGAGTCCAGCACCTTAACCACCACACTACCTGCCAGCCCTAGCCACCTGTTCTAATAAATAAACTGTTCTTGGAATCCTTCATGCTCTAATGGTACAATTAAGTAGTTGCAACATAGACAACATGTCTGACAAACTGAGAGTATATACCAACTGCCATTTAAGAAAAAAGTTTGCAAAACCCTGATCTGGATTTCTGTAAGTGATAACAGTGTGAGTAATGCAGTTGGAATTTAAGAAAGCATTGTGTCTTTGGCAATAACATTATGAATAGCACAAAGGAATAAGAATCTACGCTTCCGTTATTTGAAAACTAGTATCCAATTCAACAAAGAAGTCTCTAATGTCATTGACAAAAAAGTGAAAAATGGAGTTTAATGGAGTCAGAGCCTACATGGCCAGTCACAATTGAATCCCAGCCCTTGCAGGTGAAAAACAAAGTGAGGTGTGTTTGTGTATATGCCCCAAATCCCAACAGGATGGAGAAATGGTGGAGAAAGGATCGTGGTGTAATCACAATGCCTTTCCCTCTCCTTCTCCATTTCTTGCTGGTGAGTCCATGTACCCTCTGACTATATTAAAAAGAAAGAAAGAAAGAAAAATTATGAAATTCCAATACATGTTTTCTCTGTTTCACTTTCATCTTGCTCATCAAGGTAAATAAAAGTATCTAGCAAGATTTATGCCAGATCTATAACACATTCAATCAGAATGGCTATGAAGAGTTGAGCAAAAATTAACAAAAGCAAACTGCTGGAATAAATTTGCTGTATGAAATTAGTAATAAATATGATATTTTATATTTGGATAGAATTTGTTGCATAATCTCTTAATCTGTAAAATTCATAAGACATGTATAAAAATATATGTTTTGAAATACAATGTTATCCATTTCCCAGCATAACACATCTTAAATTCCTGTGCCTATCTCCTTTAAAACTACTCCAAAGGTATCTAATTGTATGAATTATTACATAATTGTAGAATAATAAGTTCTATATAAATGTCCAATACAATGTGCAGTTTTATTATGCATTATTTTTGTTTATGTTAGCTACCAAATAATTTACCAAATTAGCTTTATGTGAGTTTAGATGCTATTTCAAATGGAAGGTATTGGAATTTATCATTAAAATACTGAGAAAACTTACACAAAGAAAATGATTTATTATTATATTTTCAAGAATAATTATACTGGGACCAGCAGGTGGCATAGTGGTTAAGGTGCTGGACACCCATGTGGTGAACAATAGTTCAAGTTCCAGACATGGTGGCTTGAAACTCATGCCAGGTGTGTGTACGTGTGTGCTCAAAATCCCAAGAGGAGAATGGAAGAGAAGGGATTATGGTGTGGCCATCCTCCCTGGTTGGGGGTGGGGGGGTATGGGGGAAGTGGTGACAGGGTGATTTCTCACTTTCTGTTTCTCTGTCTCTCAAGTGAGTGCACATGCCTTGTAGCAAAAAAAAAAAAAAAACTCTCAGAAATAAATACTTTTAAAAAAGAATAATTATGCCTATTACATTTTTTAGAAAAATTATTACTAATTTTGATATAGCTTTCAATATATTGACCTAATTGCATATGCATATAGAAAGGTCTAGTATGTAGAGACAAGCTGCCACTTTGTTACCCTGCCTTTTTAAAAGAATTATCAAATATCTGTTCCATTTTTCTTTTATTTTTATTTGTTTTCTCTTTACTTAATCATTTATGGATATTTTATGTATATACATACATATGTATGTATATATACTGGGATTCACTTTTTAGTGTGCTGGCTTATGGAGAAAAAAAAAACACCTTCATATACCATCTCTGTCTACAATTGCAAAGCAAAGACTTATTCTTTTCATTTTCCACAAAATAGCAAAAATCACCTCATTAATAGCTTTTCACTATAAAGACTGAATTACTTCCTCATCTGGTTAGGACTCCAGGTGGAGTCAATAATTTCACATTCATTGAAAGAAATGGAAGGAGACAGACTATAATCTAGAGCTGTATAATTCAGCATTTCAAAGAATTTTATATTCAGCATGAACTTACAAAGCTTGCACGATGAGTATTTCAGTTGTTGAATGACTCCCTTGCAGTTCAATTGTGAGTATGCTATTCTATAGTGTATTTCAGAAATTAGGTTTTGAAGATTTAATGAAAGTAAATTTCAGTACTCCCAACTGTAGCAACAAAATGAAATCAGACAAAAAGTTGAAAATAGAAAGTGGAAACAACTTAGTAATGTATTGTTTAAATAAACTAAAACTAAAACAAAATAAAAGATTGTTCATGCTAGTTGGTGAAACCTGTATCTGTCCATAGAAGGCAACAGTATGTCATGCATGGGTGAGGAGCATGACAGGGAACACTGAAGAGGAGGAGAAGGAGACACCTGGAAAGACCACACAATACAAGAGTAATTTGCCAAATTAAGAAGTCATTTTTTTTTTTTCTACAGGACAATGGAGGCTCTCCAGAACTGTGAGGTGAAGGATTTTGTCTTCAGGAATGCATGGATATATTTGTGAAGTTTTGCTCAAGAATTAATGAAAGACTTTTTGTTTAGGACTTTATGGCAGCTCAGAGATTCTAGGGAAGCTGAGTTGATCTAATGGGTGCCCCAGTTTAAATTAGAGTGCCCTGGTCCCAAGTCTGGCTCTCTAAGTTTTTATTTTCAGTCATGATTGAGGACTAGTCTCTATTTTGTCCTTTTCATGCTTGGTGAGAACCCACAGAATCTGATTGGCATACTACCAATACAGCCATATGGGAAGCAAGTGTCACAGGAAAGGGGGCCCTGGCTAAGTCAAAAGGACAAGGTATTTCCCCAAGACTTCAAAGAGAGAATCTGAATCACACTTGAGAGGTGCTAAAACAAGGCTGTGAAGATAAATCAGAAAGAAAAAGATGCCAAAAAGAGATAGAAAAGCAAGGATTGGATGCAGTAGTAATAGAAAGTTGGAACCATTTTCATATACCAACATCATGGATATCAAGAGCATGCAAAAATTCACTGTTGACTGAAGCAGGTGGCCACTTCAGTCCACGGAATCTTCTAGCAAAGTTTTAAACACCTTGATGTTCAGGACACCCCAGAACAATTAAATTAGACAACTGTAGGTGGGATCCAAGGATCTATATTTGTTTTCTACCATAGGGTATGTGTGCTGTCCAGAGATACAGAGAGACAGTGAGAGGGAAAGTAAGAAATCACCCCCTGGAGGAATGGCAACACTACAGTCTCTTCTCCTCCATTCACCTTCTGAGATTTTAGGTATGCATGCATGCATGCCAGTGTGAGCTTCAAGCCACTTAGTAAGAGATTTGAACTGTGGTTGGCCATGTAGTAGTCCAGCACTTTAAACACTACTCAATTTGCTGTCCCTGCATCTATATTTTATAAAGCTTCCTTACCATATCATTCCAAAGGTCAACCAAATTGAGAACCCTATCTTAAAGGAAATAAAAGGGATTCTCCTTGATTATGTATTATAGGCACCAGGGAGATTTGAAGATGTACCCACGTCCAATTCTGTCCCCAAACTAATCTGTTCTGAATCTTTGGGTATGAAGTCCTGGGATGAGAATTATTTGAAATCCAGGACTTTGTAATTTAAACATCAAATTACCATGCTTCCACTTTTTCACTTAAATAGTTCTGAAACTGTAAGATTATTAGCCTCAGTAAATTCAGTGAACTAAGATAACTCTAAAAAATGACGGTAATAATTTGATTCCTAAAAGCTATCATATTTTTCTTCACATTTGAACTTTATACTTGACTTATTAAGTTTTAATTTGATTATCCTGTGTGTAAAAAATCTATTAAATACAAATTAACATTTCAGATGTCATTATCACTTTACATTACCACTATAATTTTTACGCAAAACCCCTTATTTGATTAGAAATTTCTAATGCTGAAAACACACGGTCATTTTTAGTGCCATCTAGTTAAAAGAACCAAATAGGAACTTCCTAAAATCAATTCAACTGAAAAGATTCTATTCCTTCAGCCCCCATTTTATAATTCTTCACTGTCAAGAAAGTCAAAGCTTGTGAGTAATACTGTACTTGAAATCTCAGAAAGGAAATTGTTGCATAAATAATTAACACTCTAAAAGGTTATATTTAATTTGAAAGTAGGTGATTTTCTCTTGCCAGGGTTATGGACTTTGAAAGTAAACAGTTTGAGAGACTTACTTTTCCTGGGGAAAATTAACACTAAGGAATAGTGTTATGCAGATAACTAATATAATTTCCATGATATGCAGCTAACTAATATAATTTATGTGTATTAATCAATCATGAAGAGAAAAAAGAATGCTATGTGTATTTTAATTTAAAATTGCACCAATGGCATGGTAGTTAGGTGGTTGAATCTCAAATGGTGGACTACATGGTTTGGGTCCAGACCAGGTGGCCTGAAAACACACCAGGCACATGTGTTTGCATGCTCAAAATCCTAAGAGAAGGGAGAACTGGAGGAGAAAGGATTGAGGCACGAGAATCCTCCATGGACAGTGCTTTATCACTTTCATCTCTCTCTTCCTCTCCCTCTGGTAAGCTCATGCACTCTCTAGCAAATTTATGTTTTAAGAAAGTGTTTTCTTAGGTCTGTTGTTTTTGAGTTGTAAACAATGGTACACACACACATACACACACACCACACACACACACACACACACACACACACACACACACAAATCTATCATGGATTGATAGCTTGAGCCTAGTCAGTTTTTTTTGTTTGTTTGGAGAGGTTTTTGCTATAGGGCACATGCACTTGTCAGAAAGACAGAAAGAGACAGATAGCAAGCAAGAAATCACCCCCGCCCCCCAGGGGGGGATGGCCATGCCACAATCTCTTCTCCTCCATTTTCCTCTCAGGATCTTGGGCACACACGCACATGCGCCCAACATGAGTTTAAGCCACCGGGTCTGGGACTCAAACTGCAGTTGGCTATATGGGAGTTCAGCGACATAGCCATTACGCTAACTGCTGGTCTCGAGCCTAGTCATTTTACAGAGAGTCTCACAGTGTGAAGGGAATGATCCTCTCTTATCATCATCATATTTTTCAAAAACAAGTTTGTTTTCAAATAGAAGTTGGCCTGCATGTTATTTTTCTAATGTCTTTGTAATTAAGTCATGTAAAGTTAAAAATCAACAATAAATTACTAATTTAGTTATGGATTAAAAACCTTTTTAATTTTGAGAACTGATCAGTGAATATTTCTCATTTTAGTTACATACTAGTATAGAAAACATCCCCATATATAAGATGTATTAGGGATTATTACCAGTAAGTTGGTATAGGAAAACTGAGCAAACCACGTGAAAGTGTGCCTACACCATAATTGCTTACAGAAATGAGAAAAATAATTTTGGAGGATCTACCCTTTCTTAATCCAATGATATTTAATGACACATCTTCCAATAAAAGAAATCTGTGTTTTATATTACTCTGAGAATACTATCAATTTCTGAAGACGATTGTTTACTAAAGTAAGCAGTAACTAGTCCTCCTTATTAAGACTATTATTTTATTTTCATATAAAAGTATGCTAAAGAACAGGTTTCATTTCACTCGCATGTGAACCACAGAAAAATCACAGAAGTTTCAATAGCTTCCAATTTTCTAGAGCTTCTCGAAGGTCATTTTGAAATGGATGAGTTAGGAAACAGCCAAGATAGATAGCCTAAGGGGACATAACCTAGCTGTTCACTAGTAACAGCGTGAGAGCTATGAAAATTGAGCAATTACCTGAGGAAATGCTTTCTGAAGCCGTGACCTTTGTTCCTTGTTTTCTCCAAGGAAACTAGCAAGAAAAAAAAAAAAAGAATCATATGTACTAGCTAAATAAATATTGGTAAATACTGTGGACAAAAAAAGACAACTATGGTAAAATATATCAAAACATTTTTCGAACCTTTACCTATCAATCTTTGGTATAAAGTTATCTCCTTCATAGTTGGAAAAATTGAGGCCCACGCCAGGTCCAATTCCTGTGTAGAGTAAAATGACAAACTAAGTAAACAGTAGATATTTTGAATTTTCTGTAGTGGTCTTTCCAGTTGAGAGTACTCTCCTGATTTCTAAGCATGGATTTATCGTTAGTTATGTTCAGAATGTCAGCTCTAGAGAAATAATGTTCAGCAAGATGTCTTCTTTACCATTCTAATGCTATTCATCATATTGTGTGAATGACCAGCATTTCCTTTTCCTGTTTTCTCAAAAGTTTACCCACATTGACATGTGGAGCCCATAGCTGCAGGAGGAGTATATTTGAGAGAGAAAGAAATCCACCTATTCAACAGGGCTGGTGACTTACCCAATGACAGTCAACAGAGGGGATTTCAGTCAGATATCCATCTCATTTCTATTTCTTCTCAAGATTAATAAACTAAGAAAGTAAGAGTAATTCTGCACAGAAAGATATTATGATTTGGCCCCACTGGTTTGGGGCAGCTGGAATACAAGTGTGGTGCAAGACAGGGAGTCACATGGCTGATCACAGGTTTGAATCTCTGGGGAGTGAGGAGGGGAGCTTGAAAATCATGCCAGTTATGCACATGGGGTGCTCAGGATCCTGCTGAGCTGGAGCACTCAGGAAATTGGGTCACACGTGATGAGACCTAGTTAAAGGTGCCTTTATCTCTTGGTTACTCTCTTTTGCACACATACATATATACGTATGCACTCAGAAAACATAATACTGAAATTCTACTAGAGAAAATGGGAAGAAAGGCAGCTTATTAAATTTCTTATTAAGCACACCTTCTCATTCCTATTTATGAACTTTCAAAAGCCAGAAAAAAAGATAATTAGCAAGTGTTTAAAGTATTTGTCATTTTACAAATTAAAGTGGTTTAACTGAAGCAAAAATTTTACACAAATCATCAAGATCAGAGATTTCTGTAGTAACTTTTGAGGCTACTTTTTTTCCTCAGATTCTACAAAGATAACATGGAGAATATCTTTAAAATTACAGAAAATATGCAATAAATTTGTTTCTTCTTTTTAAAAAAGTGATTATGTAAAGAACTATCAAATATTGACTATGTTTGTTATTTTGTCCAGATCATTTAGCTCCTATTCCTCATCCTACACTGAGCTGAGTAAAACAAGACAACAATGAAGCTTCACTTTTTCATTTCTAGCAAAGTGTTGTGGTTACACGCATTAAGGACATCACTCCTGCATTTTATAGGCAATCGCGGCATTCAAACTTTAGCAATTCAACTCATGTCAAAGAAATATTAGTAAAGTAATCCAACATAAACATTGTCTTTAAAAAAATATGCTTAGGATAACATCACCCCCTGAGGAGTGATGGCCACACATCAGTCCTTTCTCCTCCATTCTCCTCTGAGAATTTTGGGCATGCACACACATGTACCTGGTGTGAGTTTTAAGCCACCAAGTCCGAAACTCAAACCACAGTCAACTGCATGGCAATCCAGCCATGTAACCTGGTCCCGAAAATCAGTCTTTAACCTCTGTCTTTCACTGTCATCACAATGAACCTTACAGAACTTAACCTTTT
>NW_006203746.1:0-3352 GCF_000334495.1 Tupaia belangeri chinensis
TTTCTTCCCAAACTTGAAATTCAATCTGAGCTTCCAGAAGTGTGCAGAGAAGGAAACAGAGAGAGAAACAACAGCAACAACAACAACAACCAAGAAACAGAGAAAAAGAGAAGAAAAATAAATAAACTAAAAAAATTATTTAAAAAAAAAGCAAAAAGTAGAATTAATTAGTTCTTAGGAGTCATGAAGGTGTCTTCTTCTGAAGGCCTGTCCCCTTGCCTCTCCTGGGTTGTGAGGGGGAGAGGGGATTATTAACAAGATAAAAGGAAAGGAAGGTCTGAAAGTCGAGAAAATGTTTTGCTTTAAATTTTTTTAAAAGGAAAAATTACAAAAAAAAAAGAGAAGACAGAGACAGAGATAGAGACAGACAGAGACACAAAGCTTGAAAGGCTTCCTATCACTCGAGTTTGTGGGCTGGAGGCTGAATTATCAGTGGAAAATTTTCATTTCTCTTATTTCCCTGAAATCACTAGTTCTCAGGAGCCATGAAGATGTCTTCTTCTGAAGGCCTGTCCCGGCCATTTAAGTGAGAGTTAAATCAAAGTTTAAGGTACCTTGCCAATTAGTATAACATCTTTTGAATTATCTGAGAACTTTTTTTATATCTGTTCTGAACTTTAAGAGATCCTACACTGAGAAGTGAAACTAAATTTCAATAGATCTTGCAAGGAGCAGCTGTGTACTGCCTGGAGGGTGGAGCCCAGTTTACAGGTTTTACAAGGCATCTACCCTATTGAGTATACAAAAGCCCTAGCTGGAGAATGTAATCTTAATCTAAATTTTTGTTTTTCTAGCTAGACCTCTTGATCATTTAACAAAGGGGAGAGTCCAGTGAAGAAGAGGCATTACTAGAGACAAAAAAGGAGTACAAGGCAAGGGGTTGGGGGAGAAGGCAGCCTGGAGCTCTAGCCTTAACTTGTCCCACCCCATTCCTTGAGATTCCCACCCGATTAAGTTGTTAGAAAGGAATTTTCTAGCTTTTGTTCCTGATATATATAGGCCTAATATTAATCTTTTCCTCTTCCACCTTGGAAAATGTTATGTCTTTTTAAGCTTGTAAAAATACAATTACATACATCTATATTGATCAGAACTTTTTACTTTTGGCAGTTCTAACTTTTAGCATACATTAGTAGCTTATGAACATGTACAAAGAAAAAACAACAATAGTTAAATTTGTTTAACCACTTTTTCAATGGAAAACTGAATAATCTTGGGCCGGCAGGTGGTGTGGTGGTTAAAGGCACTGGACTTCCACATGACTGATTGCGGTTTGAGTCCTGTACCTGGCAGCTTGCTTTCTCTCTCTATTTCTCTCTGCCCCTCTCTGGTCAAATTGAGATCAATAAATAAACAAATAAAGCTAAGTAAAATAATTCTTTTTAAAATTTATGTTCCTTTATTATTATTATTATTATTATTATTGTTGTTGTTATTATTTACACATTCAATTGCTATACATCATTTAGATTGTAAAGAAATTGTACCCAGCATGATATACACTTCAGTCCAGCCTTGTTGAGTACTATACACATCCTCATTAACAGATAATAAACCATATCTGTGTCCCACAAATGTCTTACCTCTCTATTTTCCCCCAAATTTCCTTTCCTACACTATTCCCCTCTCACACTCTCCTTCCACTTTGTCTCTAGTGTCCATAATAATTTTTAATGCTTTTATGTCCTCCAGACTTACAGTCTCTACCATAGAGTGCGGACATTCAGTATATGATAAGTGACAACATACAATGTCTGTCTTTCATAGCCTGATTTGCTTCACTTAGCAACAAATCTTCCATATTCATCCACTTTCTATCAAATTCCAAGGCTTTGTTTTTATGGCTGAATAGTATTCCGTGGAGTATATGTGTCATACTTTTCCAATCCGTCCATTTGTGGACATTTGGGTTGGTTCTATGCCTTAGCCATTGTGAATATTGCTGCAATAAATATAGTTGTGCAAACACTTTTCCGACTGAGCGTTCTTCTGTCCTTTGGGTGGATGCCCAGGAGTGGAATTGCTGCATCATATGGTAGTTCTATTTGTAGGTCTTTGAGGAACCTCCATATTGTTCTCCACAGTGGCTGGAGATTGGGGTTAGGTGGTATCTCATTGTGGTTTTGATCTGCATCTCCCTTATGATAAAGGATGTTCAACATTTTTCATATGCCTTTTGGCTGTATGTATGTCTTCCTTAGAGAGTTTTTTATTCAGCTCATTTTACCACCTTTTAATTGGGTTGATCATTTTCTTCAGGTAAGCCACTTGAGTTCCCTGTGTATTCTGGTTATCAGTCCTTTATCTGAGGCACAGTTAACAAAAATTCTCTCCCATTCTTAGGACTGACAATTCACACTAATTACAGTGTCCTTTACTGTGCAGAAACTTCTTGTCTGATGTAATCCCACCTGTCTATTTGGGGGATTATTGCCTGTGTTTTGGGGGTCTTATTTAAGAAGTCTTTGCCTACCTCAATGTCTCCCAGAGTTTACCCAGTGTTTTCCACCAGTAATTTTATACTTTGTGGTCTTCGGTTTAGATCTTTGATCCACTTTGAGTTGATTTTTGTTAATGGTGACAGGTAGGGGTTCAGATTCATCTTTGTGCAAGTGGATACCCAGTTTTTCCAGCACTATTTGCTAAAAACATTTGCTTTTTCCCATTGGGTTGACTGGTACCCTTTGTCAAAGATGAGTTGGTTATTTCTGGGGTCTCTACTCCATTCCATTAGTCCTCATGTCTGTTTTTATACCAATATCATACTGTTTTGATTATCACAGCTTTGTAATATACTTCAGGTTCAGAGAGTGAGATGTCACCCACTCCATTCTTCTTGCACAGAGTAGCTTTGGCAATATGGGATCTTTTAAGAGTCTAGACAAATTCTATGATTGTCTTTTCTAGATCTGTGAAGAATGTCTCTTGTAATTTTATAGGGATTGTGTTAAATATGTAGATTAATTTCGGTAGGATTGCCACTTTGATTATATTTATTCTGCCAATCCAGGTACACAGAATGTCCTTCCACTTTTTTGTGTCCTTTCGATTTCCTTTGTAAAGTTTTCATAGTTTTCCTTATAGAGGTCTTTGACTGCCTTGTTCAGGTTTATTCCTAGGTATCTTATACTTCTTGTGGCTATGGTAAACGTGATTACTTTCTTCAGTTCTGTCTCAGTCTGCTTGTTGTTTGTATATAGAAATGCTATAGATTTTTGTAAGTTAATTTTGTATCCTGACACTTTACTGTATGCATTTATTACTTTGAGGAGTTTTTTGTGTGGATATTATTGGATCTTCTACATATACAATAATGTCATCTGCAAACAGAGAAATTTTCAGCTCTTCTTTC
>NW_006203746.1:6338-9589 GCF_000334495.1 Tupaia belangeri chinensis
CCCCCAGGGGGGAATGGTCACACCGCAATCCCTTCTCCTCCATTCTCCTCTCGGGATCTTGAGCACGCACGCACACATGCCCGGCGTGAGTTCTAAGCCACCGGGTCTGGGACACGAACCGTGGTTGACTACGTGGGAGTCCAGCGACATAGCCATTATGCTAACTGCTGGTTCCCCATTTGATTCTGTTTTATGTTGTCCAATTCTTCTTTCATATCATGGAAGGACTTCCTCATCTCTTGGTGCTCAGTGTCTCTTTTCTCTTGCATCTTACAGAGTTTTGTTACCATAAATATTCAAAATTCTTTTTCTGACATTTCGGTAAT
This sequence comes from Tupaia belangeri chinensis, assembly GCF_000334495.1. Lineage (NCBI taxonomy): Eukaryota > Metazoa > Chordata > Mammalia > Scandentia > Tupaiidae > Tupaia > Tupaia belangeri. Next base: position 6,665 of record NW_006203746.1, read on the forward strand.
ATCCTCTAAATTTTCTCTTCTTCCAGATGAGTTGCAGTGTACCCTTGCTGGAGATGTATTACTTGATTTTCTCATCCTTGAGGCTCTTCTCTGATATTTAGTCATTGGGTAATATATTTAGTTTCAGCTAATTTGTTGGAGAAGGATTCTGTGACTGTGAGCTCATGTATTACCCTTGCTGTGAAATAGTTTGGTGCTATTTTCTCCCTGTCCTCCAGTGTGGGAATCACAGGATAAGTTCTGCAATCGGATTTATGAAGGGGAATTTCACTTTTTTTGCACCTACAGTGATGTGCAAATAATTCTCTAAAACTCCCAATGTTTAGATGTTTAGCTACATGCAACTAGTCTTCTCTAGAGCAGCAGGTAAGGGTTGAGAAGTGTAACAGGAAAGTAAGGAAAAAGAAAAAAAGTAGGAAATAGAAAAATAAAGAAAAAGCAAAGAAAAAGGAAGGAAAGAACTAGAATAAAAAGAGGAGAAAATAACCAGAAATCACGTGGTACATAATGAAATTGGGTTAAAAATAGAAAACCGCACAGCACCAATGCGAAGGGCCAGCACAGTCAGAGGTGGAGTTCCCTGGATGCTTTCTGTCCTAGTTGAGGGTAGATGAGACAAATTAACAAGGGAAAGGAGCAAACAGGGCAGAAAGCTGTTTTAAAAAAAAAAAACAGAAAAAAGTTAGAAAGGACAGAGTAGAACAAGAGGGACAGGGACACTCACTTACCTGGGTAGCACTGGGGTCTGGAAGTGGGGGACACTGACTGGGGGGGGTGCTTCACAGTCATGAAGGTGAACCCAGAGGACCAGGACAGTCAGAGGTGGAGTTCCCTGGATGCTTTCTGTTCTCTAAATAAAATAACTCTTTTAAAAATTGTGAAAAAAAAAAAACCTGAATAATCTTACTTATAGACCTTTCCAATGTTTCCTACAAAATTTTAAAGACCGATGATAGGAATAACTAAAGCATTTTAATTTAAGAACAGAATTATAAGGAGGACTCAGAGGGAACCAGGCAATAGAGTTTCTGTGAGTCTATATTTAACAATGAATTTATATACCTTTATTACAATTTCACCTCTTTAACTCAGGGGCATTGCATTGACTACTTAGCATGTAGTTTTGTCAAACATTTTTCCCTTTGTTGGGGTTAATTTTGGCTTAACAGTTTAGAAACCCAATCAGTTTTTATAGAAAATGAAAAATTTACCCAGTTAAATGATTAGATTTTAGCAACCTGTACCAGTAAGAGTACATTCCTTTTTTTTAAATCTCTTTGTGAATTTCGTTCAGGACATAATGTTAGGATTATAGCCATTTGTAAAGAAACCTTTAGAAAGATGTCAAAGTAATTACTCATGGACTAAAAGACTTGAACCAACCTTAGTTAATGCTCTGACAAGAATTTTCAACTGACGAGAACAAGATTCCTCATAGCTCCTGAGAACTAGTGATTTCAGGGTTAAGGAGAAATGAAGATTTCCTACTGATAATTCAGCCTCCAGCCCACAAGCTTGAGTGGCAGGAGAGGCAAGAGGCAGGTCATCAGAAGAAAATTCCTCATGGCTCCTGAGAACTACTGATTTAAGGGTTAAAAAGAAATGTAGATTTCCTACAGATAATTCAGCTTCCAGCAAACAAGCTTGAGTGGTAGGGAACGCCTTAGCCTTCTATCTCTGTCTCTGTGTCTCTGTCTCTATCTATCTCTGCCTCTGCCTTCTCATTTTATTTTTTGGAGAGTTTTTTTTGCTATAGGGCGCATGCGCTCGCCAGAAAGACAGAGAGAGACAGAGAGACAGAAAGCAAGAAATCATCCCCCAGGAGGGATGGCCACTCCCTTCTCCTCCATTCTCCTCTTGGGATCTTGGGCATGCATGCACAGGCGCCCGGCGTGAGTTTTAAGGCACCAGGTCCAGGACGCGAACCGCGGTCGACTACGTGGGAGTCCAGTGACATAGCCATTACGCTAACTGCTGGTCCCCTTTTTAACATTTTTCAAGGTAAAGTATTCTCTCGCTTTCAGCTCCACCTTTTGTCTTGTTAATAATCCCCTCTCTCCTTCCCATCCAGGCAGGAGAGGCAAGAGGCAGGCCATCAGAAGAAGATTCCTCATGGTTCCTGAGAAATAGTAATTTCGGTCATTTCAGGGTACAAGAGAAATGAAGATTTTCTACTGATAATTCAGCCACCAGCAAACAAGCTAGCATGGCAGGAGAGGTGAGGCCTTCAGGAGAAGATCCCTCATGGCTCCTACTAAATAGTCATTTCAGGATACAAGAAAAATGACGATTTTCTACTGATAATTCAGCCTCCAGCAAACAAGCTAGCATGGTAGGGAGCTCCTCTGGCCTTTTATCTCTATCTCTGTGTCTCTGTCTCTGTCTCTCCCTGCTTCTGTCATCTCACTTTTTTGTAATTTTTCCTTTTTAAAATTTTTTTACAGGTAAAGTTTTTCTCTTGCTCTCAGCTTCACCTTTTGTCTTGTTAATAATCCCCTCTGGTCCTCCCACCCAGGCAGGAGAGGCGAGGCCTTCAGGAGAAGATCCCTCATGGCTCCTGTGAAATAGTCATTTCGCGCAAGCATGCTGCATGGTTTTCTATTTTGCGGTTTTTTTTTTTTTTAAAGAAAAAAAAATTACAATTTTTTTCTTTTTTTTCCATTTTTTTTCTGTTCCTTTATTGTTTATCTCTCTTTTTCATTTTCTTTCTTCTTGCCTCTTCACTCAATATCCATTTACTGTGTTTCCAGATGGATCTAAGGGCACTGTAGCTAAACATCCAAATACTATTAGGGTTAATATATTCTTCAATATCTACTGAATCTGCTGCACAAAGTGATCACAACAGAATAACAGAGAGATTCCAGATCACCTCTTTCGGCTTGTTCCTGAGCGTTTGGATTGAACTTCAAGAATTAGGAAGAA
>NW_006203747.1:0-2835 GCF_000334495.1 Tupaia belangeri chinensis
TGTATTAGTCACTAGCTTTTCAATAAAGCAATATTAATAAGCTCTAGAGACCTGCTGTACAACATTGTACCTACAGTTAAACAATTTATTAGACACTTCAAAAGCTCTTAAGAGGGTAGGTCTCATATATAACTTGCCCTGAATTTTTGGGTTGCTCAGAAACCTCAACTTAATTTTAAAAATGAGTAAAACTTAAAATGATAAAAAAGGAAATAAAACTCTGCTTACCTAGCAATACGAATTTTAGTATATGTAATTTCTTACATCATTACAGCAATTTCTAAATAAGCTGCTTACTTTTAGAAACTTGTGGAATTAATTTTTTAATTTATTTAATTTTATTTATTCATTCATCATTTATTTTTTAATTTGACCAGAGTGAGACACAGAGAGAGAGAGGTAAAGTGAGAAAGCAAGCCACCAGGTCTAGGACTCTAACTGTGGTTGGCCTTGTGGAAATGTCCAGCACCTTAACCACCACACCACCTGCTGGTCCCTGAGTTATTGGTTTTTTACGGAGTTGTCATTAGCTTAGTGATGTGCCTGTGTGAGTCATGGCCAGACAAGAATGCTACATGAAAAGACTTTCAGTGGCTGCCATATTAAAATCCGTGGCTGGCATATTAAATCGCATGTACGTGACAACACACCTAACAGCAGCTAAATCCTCTCTCACCTTAGCAATCACATGAGAAATATATTTACCCTTTGTAATGCTGCTGCAGATTTAATATCTCTGTTGGTTACTAAGTTACAAAATAATTTACTATAATGTCATATGTAATCTTAGGTTCTGCGGCCAGCAGGTAGAATGACGGTTAAGGTGTTGGATTGCCACAGGGCTGATCACAGACTCAGTGGCTTGAAAATCACACTGGGCACGTGTGCGTGCATGACCAAATTTCCAGGAGGAGAATGGAGGAGAAGGGATTGAGGTGGGGCCATTCCCCCTGGGGAATAATTTCTCACTTTCCCTCTTTCTTTCCTCAGCAAGTTCACGTGCCCGACGGTGAAAAGATATATATATATGTAGGTTTAATGTTACTAATGTACTTATATGTCATTAACTTAATTAACTTCATACATGTAGCTTTGTAAATACTCGGTACTGATTAAACTAAAATTTAAAAACTGGGAGAACTCGGAGGAACGCGTGAGCTGATCAGCACCGAGGACAGCGCCAGGCAGCGCCTGAGCCCAGGTCTCCCTCCAGCCCGGACTTGTACCTGGGAACGAGCTCACGCGCTCTGGCATGGACACATCCCCACACACATCCAGTCGCAGACACACACCCCGCTGTACGATGGCAGAATCCCGCCTACAATCACCCCAGGTCACAGCCTCACAGTTTTTCGAGATCTGGCTTCATTTCGACCCTGGCAGAAGTAGTTACCTGGAAGGGAAAAAGCTGCAAAACTTGATCCAGGAACTTCAGCAGGCGCCCAAGAAGGCTGGCTTGGAGCTATTGCCTGAAGTGAAAACTTCCGTGGCTCAGTGTGGGCTATGAGATGATGGAAAAATTGGAATTGCAGAGTTGGCTCATGTGTTACCCACAAAAGAGAATTTCCTCTGCTATTCCGATGCCAGCAGCTGAAGCCCTGTGAGGAGTTCATGAAGACGTGGAGAAAATATGACACAGAGCTCAGTGACCTCACAGATACTGAGGGACTTAAGAACTTTTTTTTTTTTTGCTATAGGGCGCATGCACTCGCTGGAAAGACAGAGAGAGACAGAGAGACAGAGAGCGAGAAATCACCCCCCACCAGGGGGGATGGCCATGCTGCAATCCCTTCTCCATTCTCCTCTTGGGATCTTGGGCACGCACGCACACGCACCCGATGTGAGTTTAAGCCACCGGGTCTAGGACTCGAACTGCGGTCAACTACATGGGAGTTCAGTGACATAGCCATTATGCTAAGTTCTGGTACCAGGGACTTAATTAATAACGTCTTAAAAGACCTGCTAGAAGACGCAAACAAGACTGTCAGTGACACACAATTAGCGGAGTACACAGACCTGATGCTGAAATTGATTGATTCGAATAATGATGGGAAGCTGGAATGAACTGAGATGGCCAGGTGACTGCCCGTGCAGGAGAGTTTTCTTCTTATACATCAGGGATCAAGATGTGTGGGAAGAGTTCAGTAAGGCGTTTGAGTATATGATCAGGATGGAAATGGATGCACAGATGACAATGAATTAGATGATTACTGAAGGAGCTGTGTGAGAAGAATAAACAGGATCTGGACACTAATAATATACTATCATACAAGGACACTAATAATATAGTAACATACAGGACACTAATAATATACCAACATACAGGACACTAATAATATACGAACATACAAGAAGAGCCTAACAGCTTTGTACGATAGAGGAAAGCTGCACTGAACAAAAGGGTCTTGCTTACTCTCTCTGCTGGGGACAACTAGGATTGGTGGCCACACCCACTCGCTAGTGAAACATTGTACCTAAAAAAGTAACTGGACATTATAAGGGAGTAGGCTGTATTTCCTTTTATATCTGTAAATTTAACTGCATATAGATAACTATCCAGGATGCGTGACTTGTTCTTTCAGCTTGTTTCTGTACTGTGTGTAAAGTACAGTTTTTGCAACTCTATGATTGAAGAGTAGAAAGTCTCTGTTTAGAGAAAGTCTCTTACACCTAATTAAAAAAATATAAAAACTAACACATTCTTGTTTTTTGTTTCTGTACTGTGTGTAAAGTACAGTTTTTGCAACTCTATGATTGAAGAGTAGAAAGTCTCTGTTTAGAGAAAGTCTCTTACACCTAATTAAAAAAATATAAAAACTAACACATTCTTGTTTT
>NW_006203748.1:0-831 GCF_000334495.1 Tupaia belangeri chinensis
GAGATAATGGAGATCTCCAATGATTGGTGTGCTGTACCTCTTCCTTCAGACGAAGCAGTCTTTTTTTCATGTATTGGGTGCTCCACTATTGGGTGCATTTATAAGTGTTATATCTTCTTGGTGAATTAGCATTTTTACTAATATAGAGTGTCCTTCTTTGTTTCCTTTTACAGATTTTTTCTTAAAGTCTCTTTTGTCAGATATAGGTATTATGATTCCAGCCTTTTTAAAATTTCAATGCATGGAATATATTATTCTACTCTTCACTTTCAGTATATGTATGTCTTTAGCCATGAGGTGCATTTCTTGTAGGCAGCATATGGAGGACTCCAGTACCCTTTCTTTCTTTCTTTCTTTCTTTCTTTCTTCCTTCCTTCCTTCCTTCCTTCCTTCCTTCCTTCCTTTCTTCCTTTCTTCTTTCTTCCTTTCTTCTTTCTTTCTTTTTCTTTCTTTCTTTCTTTCTTTCTTTCTTTCTTTCTTTCTTTCTTTCTTTCTTTCTTTCTTTCTTTCTTTTTCTTTCTTTCTTCTTTCTTCTTTCTTTCTTTCTGCATTCATTCAGTCTTTGAGGCCTTCTGCAACTTTTAACTGGAAAATTTAGTTCGTTAACATTCAATTGTATTATTGATAATTGTGAACTTATCCCTGCAACTTTATTAACTAGTCCCTTGGTTGTTTTTATTCTAGTTTCTGTTTGTTCTTGTTTAATTTTCCTGATATAAAAATCCTTTCATTATTTTTTAAAGTGCTGGTCTATTCTTAGTGAATTCTTTAACTTTCATTACTGTAATAATTAATTTGTTCTTTTCATTTGAAGAATATTCATAATGGGTA
>NW_006203749.1:0-15839 GCF_000334495.1 Tupaia belangeri chinensis
ATCTCTTTACCTCATTTTTTTCATATATCCAAGGGACAGCATACAAAATATTCTGAAAGTCTTGACTCTAGATTTATTCAGAGGCTTTTGTGAGGTTCTATGTATTAAGCGCCTAATACAAAGAAAGTGCTCAAAGGTTGTTGCTATTCATCTTTTATATTACTGTTAAGTCGTCAGAAAAGTCATGATGCATGTTTGCAAAAATACATAGATAAATTTGTCATGAATTTTTTTTTATGACCCAATATACACTACGCATGTGGTGTCGTGTGTTCCACAGGCCACTGAATGCCTTCAGATGCACATGAGGCATGCATTTAACTTTAAGGATCTTCTCCTTCATCCCAGAATTCCCAACTCAGCATATACATTTAAAGTAAGCATTTACCCTTCCTCAAAACCATGCTAGCATCTAGATTTGCTATTTTTTAAGATGGTGCAGAGGGGGCTAGCAGGTTGCACACTGGTTAAGGCAATGGACTCTCACATGGCTGACTGCTGTTCGGATCTGGGACTTAGCAACTTCAAAATTATACCAGATGAGTGTGCATCATACCCAAAATCCCAGGAGGAGAATGGAGAATGGATTGCAGTGTGGCCATTTCCCCTTAGGTGATTTCTCACATTTCCTCTCCCTATCTCTCTCTGTCTCTTTCCAGTGAATGTATGTACCCTATGGCAAAAATCTAAAAAAAAAAAAAAAAGAAAAAAAGTGGTGCAGAGAACATCGTATAACCATCACTTTCATCGGGACTCAGGGACATTTTTTATATTTGTAAGGAATGGGGTGACCAAGTGAGAAAGTAGAAATGTAGGGCCTTTATTGGGAATGCTCCCAAGTGAGGTTTGTTGGTCCGACAGAGAGAGAGGATCAAAAAGTAGCACCCTAGAGAGGGGTTTAGTGATTTTTATAAGGGCATAGGGAGAGGGAGTGTCTTAGAGGTAGAAATCATCCATGCATGGTAACAGTTTAGGGGAAGAGCAGACTACTGTGCCACATAGTGTCTGGTGCAGAGTGCAGAGTAGAGCACCGTGTGCTACGTCTGGGTTAGATCCAAAAGCAGTACAGGTCTGATGACAGACTAAATCCTGGTTGCATCAGCCGACTGGGGCATGGCATCCAACCTCTACATTTAAGCTGCTTAGGCCTCTGACCTAACAATACCCAAGAAGGTACTCTCGGTCATGTGGAACTGCCCTTCTCAGGTTTTAATCTTTCTTACATTTCTGAATTATTCCATGGCTACTAACATCTGTTGTCTCATATATCTGCAGTGAAGCAGAGGAAGGCTTTTTTGTTTTGTTTTGTTTTGTTTTGCTATAGGGTTCGTGCGCTCGCCAGAAAGACAGAGAAAGACGGAGAGAGAGAAAGCAAGAAATCAACCCCCAGGGAGGATGGCCACACCACAATCCCTTCTCCTCCATTCTCCAATCAGGATCTTGGGCATGCATGCACATGCGCCCGATGAGTTAAAGCCCCGGGTCCCGGTATTTGAACCACGACTGACTACATGGGAGTTTGGCGACACAGCCATTACACTAACTGCTGGTCCAAAGCAAAAGTTTTAAAACTTTAGCCCTACTTAGCCTGTTCTGTGCAAGGTAAGGATTCTCATTAATGTTACTATTGTACTCACAAACACAAGTACAAGTCCAGCACACTCCACAGTCTTGCAGTTTTTTACTTTTAGTTGCTTAGACTTTGCTTTTTCCATATATGTTTTTAAAAACTTCCCTTCCACTCTTCTCTTGGGTTGATTTTGGGAGCAGAAGATCACAGCTTGAACTTCATTATCATCTTTGCAGCCGCAAGTATGACACAGATCTGTAAATAATTTAAGGATAATTGATATCCCTACAATATCTTGTTACTCATCAATGAATATAAAAGGAGACTTCACAAAGGTCAAGTAGAAGTAAAATGAAATTACATTTTTATTTTGATGAAAAAAATTGAAATTCATGCAGTTTTTTCCCATAATATGTATTTTCCTTTTTTTTTTTTTTTTTTTTTTTTTTTTGAGAAGGAGATTTTTGCTACAAGGCACCTGCACTCACCAGAGAGACAGGGAGAAACAGATAGACAGAAAGCGAGAAGTCACCCACCAGGGTGTATGGCCACACTGCAGTCACTTCTTTCCCACTCTCTTGGGGTTTCGGGCACACACACTTGTGCCCAGCATGAGTTTAAGTCGCCAGGTCCCAGACTTGAATCGTGGTCGACCCTGTAGGAGTCCAGCAATGTAACCACTATGCCAGTTGCTGGTTCCCTGTAATATGCATTTTCTTTAAACTTTTTCAAGACTCCATCATATATTCTTCCGGGCGCATGTGCATTTGTGCCCAAGATCCCGAGAGGAGAATGGAGGAAAAGGGATTGCGGCGAGGCCATCCCCCCGGGGGGTGATTTCTCGCTTTCTGTCTCTCTGTCTCTCTTTGTCTGTCTGGCGAGCGCACGTTCTGTCTGGCGAGCACACGCGCCCTATAGCAAAAACCTCTCCAAAAAAAAAATAAATAAATAAAATAAAGAATTTATCATATATTCTTAGTGACTACCTTAGAGATTATAACAAAAATACTAATTTTTGGCAATATAGTGGAATTAATAAAACTTACCTTTAATACTACACAAAAATTTTACTCTTATAATGCATAGTTCTATTCCCCCTCCTTCCATCATGATGCTATTTTCATACAAATTGTATCTTTATATACTGTGTGTACATCGATACATATTTATTTAGTTTTATCCTAATAGAACACAGACTGGACCCCTGTTCCAGGACCAAACCAATGCATTGATTTACAACTTCACCTGTAATTTCTTTTCTAATACATATAAAATATCTGCTGTAACTAGGCCATGTTGAGAAGCACTTTCTCGAGGCTTCTTGAGATTATGTTTCCCTGGGCCACAGTCATTCAAATTGGTTTAGATTAAAACTCTTTCAATATTTTACAGAGTTTGATTCTTTTCATCAGTAGTTCCTAAATTCAGTTATGTTTCTTTAATAAAAACTCCTTGGATTTTGCAAGTCTCTGATTAATATATAAAGTTCTGAAAAATGTTGATTCTGACTGTAAGGGTAAAGGAATCCATCCTTTAAAGTTGGCTGAAAATCACTAATAATAGTCAGACTAATAAGGGTGCTACAAGAAAAACTTTAGGTAAATCTAATTTAGCAGAGTTTAATTGAGCAAAGAACAATTTGTGAATCAAGCAATCCCCAGAATGGGTTCTGAGAAACTCCAAGGTGCTACCTGGTCAAATAACATTTAAGAGCAAGGAAGGTAAAGTGACATACAGAAAACAGAAGTGAGGGAAGTGAGGTAGAGAAACAGTGGGATTGGTGACAGCTTGCTGTTTGCCTGTATGAACACAGTTTAAACAATGCATCCTGTGTGTTGACTGAAGCAGGACAGCTGTGACTTGGCTAATTGTTAAGGAAAAAGACTCCTAAGTTAGGCTGTGATTCTTTTATCAAAATTTAAGTGTGCAGGGTGGCCGGTGCTGTGATGGTTAAGGACACTGGACTCCTACATGGCTGACAGCGGTTTGAGTCCCGGACATAGCAGCTTACTTTCTCACTTTCCCTCTCTCTCTTTCACTCTCTCACTCTATCCATCTCTAGTCAATTTATAAATAAAGTTAAATAAAATAATTCTTTAAAAAAATGAATTCAAGTGTGTAAGTATGTTGGGTGGGGGAGTGTGTGGGGGTTTGAAAGTGTGGAGGGCAGGGGAACATCTCAAGCCAATGCAGTTTGGTATAACAACATAAAAGGCATACATATTTACTTTAACACATACATATGTACAGGGGAACCATGCAAAATGTGATTCAAGGAAAGGTCAAATGACTAAAGGTTTTATAAGGTACAGGACAGAGGAAATTTTAAATTATGCTAAGAAAGGAGAAGAGAGGAAATGCAAAAAATCTTGCCTTTTTGTGCAGGGTATCACAAATTCTAATCTCCTCCTTCCTATTCCAAGAAAGATAAGGGCATAACCTCAGGAAAGCCTGCTTGCATATGCTTCTCACATTACTGATGTAAATTTCATTTACAAATTATTAGCTTTGCCTGTTTTTAAAAAGTTAATCTTCATGTGTGCAGACCTTCAAAATAGTTATCTCAAAATATGCCAAAGAAGTATATTTGGGGGTAGCATATTTTGGCTTCCCACATAATCATTTTTATTAGTGTTCTCATTGCTTTTATGAACAAGAGAATTTTTAGAGTTCAGTATTCCATCTTTTTTTTAACATATGTCTATTTCAATTGTCTGAAAAACAATAATATTCACTTTCTTTAGCAAACTGCATTGAAGTTATTTTTTTCTCAGAATTATACATAGTATTTACATGAGACTATGATTTATATTTGTAGTTTGCAAAATCGAAAGACTTCAGAGAAGCACAGCACTTCCCTGCACAGTAATAAGAGCAGACACCAGTTTCTCTGAGGGCAGAATAGGAAAAAATGGCTGAGTTGTTGCTTCCTTCCTTTTCTTTTTTCTTTTTTTTTCTCTTTCTATCTCTATCCTTCCCTTTCCTTTCCCTCCTTTATTTTTTCTATATGATGAATACACAGGTGCTGTGTATACTTTCTTTTTTAAAAAATTATTTAATTTTTATTTACTATTATCATTATCTTTTAAATTTGCTGTAGGGTACACATGCTCATGAGAGAGACAGACACACACACATACACACACACAGAGAGAGAGAGAGAGAAGAAGTGAGAAAGCAAGCCACCAGGTCTGGGACTCAAACCATGGTTGGCCATGTGGGAGGTCAGAACTTTTACCACCATGCCACCTGCTGGCCCAATTCTGTACACTTTCTAAATTACATATAAGAACAACAGAATATTTGAATCTCTGAATCACATGATGCATCATTTACTCTGTGTTCTTCCATTTTTAGCCATCTATCACTAACCTCTTCACTAGATTGAGGTTAAAAATTGTAACATTTTATTATGTTAAAAATTAAAATTGACATTTTAGCTGCTGACACTGTGATAGGAGTTTCGGACCCTCCTTATTGTTAGGACATAAGGTCCAAAGATGGAATCCTTGTGGTCACGCTTTCACAAGAAACTGCACATACCTATTATTGCTGCAGCTAAGCTTAAAATACTTATAGAATGCAGCAAGACCTGAAGCAGTTATGTCAATTATAGTTTTTTCCAGGTCCCCCATCACATTCTGAAAAATAAGCTAATGATCTTTATAACCCAAATAGCTCAAATAATTAAGCAATGGTTGACTTCTAGTTCTCTAAAATGAGTAACCTTGACTCACACAGCAGGTGACCTCCACAAAGAAAGAGCATGGACAAATTCTCCCTGACTAGGATAAAATCCCCAGACTCAAGTGCCACGTCGCAACTCTCTTTCAGGATCCCTCCCATCATGGGAGCTTTCCTCTTTCAATAACTTTTACTATGATTCCCCTTCCTTTTTGACTGTGCTTCTAATTCTTTACAATTGTGAGACAGGAACTGGGCCAGCTCAGAAATCCTGCAACAACATTATCTGTTATTGCCACATAGTGACTGGTTCTGTGTAGTCAATGGTGCCAATAATGTCCTGCCATTGTTAGTCTTGAACTTTTCACATTACTGTAAGTCCCCAAAGAGGTTACAAGTATTGATTCATATATATCAGCTCAGCTCCAGGAGCTGAATTTGGAATCGGAATCAACTCATTTTCAGCTAATCACAATTGAGTTTCAGCCTCAGTTCCCACTCAAAGTCCTCATCCTCTTCTCTTGTGATGATTTTCTACTCAGGGAAAGCTTTCATCTTTGGGTAAGACAAAATTTCAACCAGATTGATTTTTTTAGTAGTAGCAAACAATCAAAGTCAGAGAATTAGACCAGTACTTAAAAGTACATATACATTATTTCTTAAAGCCTATAGAAAGGAGAAAACCATAGAAGAAAAAAATGGATATAAAGTAAGATAGAATAAGAAGGAAAGAAAGAAAGAGAGGAAAAGTGTGACTTTTAGACTTCTGAACAACCACGAAGAGAACAGAGGTAGACCTAGCTAAGCACTACTTGAAGCCCAGGCTTTCACAGCTCTTCTGTGTGCTATCCCCTCCATCACTGTCTTTTGAAATGTTAATTAGCAGATTAACCACCTTTCACAGCTCTTTAAGGACTTTTTCTCCTTAATTTGAACGTCTTTGTTCTGTGAGATCTAACACTAAACCCATGACAGACTCAAAATATTCTCACTTCCTTTTGTTGCTTTTGGGATGCATTTGATTATGCCAGGATTGGGACCGGATATGCTCCTGGATTTTAAACAATTGTAGTTAACATCACTAGGAAACTTTCTTAACCTCCCAAGACTTTGGCTCACTTTTGTTAGGTCAGACTTATGATCTGAGGCTGTGGAGTCAGATGTGGCAAAGGTAGAAGAACCAGAGTCAGGCTTGGGATTTAGCAAAGCCCATAAAATTTATTCTGCGAAAAGCTTTCAGGTAAGGTCCCGTGGTCTCAAAAGAGGCCGGGGTGGTCACATCTAAAGGATTGCTACTCATTCTCTTATTTGGGCCCTTGTCAATGAGCGATTGCCACAGTATTATGGCATCCTGTCTTCACCAATGGAAGACGATGTTTCTGTTCAAATGGTGGCGGGCGCACCAAAGGGAGAGAGCAAGAGAGTCCATTGGTGGCCGTAACAGATGCAGAAGGTGGACAGGTTTCCGCCATGTTTCTCTTCCCTTCCCTCAGAACCTACATTCCGATCTTAAAAGGATAAGGAGTGATGACCCGCTCTGGCTGCTTTGGGCTGTTAAGTGGCGTCCATTTGGGGTCCTCCGGTTGGAGGGTCTTGGGGAAGGGGTGCAAGAAGAATCTGATTAATTGCCACACAAGCAATGGTGGATGCGCATTTCCTGAGAAAGCATAAAACACAGGGTACAAAGGCCAGGATTAGACATAGCAGTATGATGGGTCTAGAAACAGGAGGATCCAGGGTAGCAAGGATTTTAAGAGAGCTGTGCATTTCTGCCTGTCATTCATTTGCCCTTTGCGCCAGTCTATCCCTGAGGGTTTTTACGTGGTCTTGAATGATTCTTGATTCATAATAAAATTCTTGGGGACTCTAGAGAGGTAGTAATAGCCAAGGTGAGGTTAGACGAGACATTGGAGAACTGTGGAGAGGTAGTGACATTGTGGGTAGTGGTATAATTGACCTGGAATGAGGGTGGTACTAGAATGATGACTATGACCCGTCTTAACAGTGGGAAGCAGAGCCAGCAAGAGTTATTTTGGGTGGGGTCCAGGGAGGCCAAAAAATGAAAAGTAGAGTTGATTAAAGCTGGCAAATGGAGACTTGGGGAAGGAGAGGGCAAAGTTACTGGGGCCAAAATTTACCTTGATAGCCCCATGTGCATCATACCTAGAATTTAGACCCTGTAACTGCCAAGGTGGAGTCCATTCCAAAGGCTATAAGAAGGAGGAAGAGCCGGGCATGGCTAACTGCATAGAGAGGAGGCAGCCTCGGTTAGCCAGTCCAAACATTTTAGACTTACCATGATTCCCATATTGGAGGTATAACACTGTTAGCAAAACGCCTTTTCCAGAACACCCATTCCTGTGGGGCCACTGCAGCCAGTCTGACAGAGAGAACTAGGGCTAGTGTTACAGGGAGGGCCAGGAACAGGTAATTACAGGGGTAGGGTAGAGATGACATAGGTTTCTGCTGTGAGGGAAAGAAGAGGGTTTCTCTAAGAGTTGGGACTATGGGGTTGACCTGGTCTGGAGAAATGGGTGGGGGAGGGGGATTAAGTCCAGTGGGGCAACAGGTGGCCTGGCAGAGAAGGTCAAGGAAGGGGGAGGAGTTTGAAGGGGGCCATGTAACTTTGCAAGGATGTCATGACCTAGGAGGGGTGTAGGACATGTGAAAATGATAAGAAAAGAGTGGGTAAAGTACATTTTTCTGAGGCGTCAAGCTGAGAGTTTGGTAGAGAATGGACATGAGGGTCGGTCATCAGTACCCACAATAGACACCTGGGATGGTAATAAGGGGCCAGGGTATGTTGGGAGGATGGAGTAGGTAGCCCCTGCATCCACCAGGAAGGTGAACAACTTACCTGATACCTGAAGCTGGACCCTGGGCTTGGCAAGGGTAATTGGGGTGATCAAGTCTGGGCCGTCAATCCTCAGCCAATCCCTTCTTGGTCAGGTCAAAATTGGGGTGGTGGATCTCCTCTTGGCATGCAGGTGTCAAAAATGGATCTCATCTCCCTCTTTTGGGGCAGCCAGAACCCCAGTGACCCATTTCACTATACCCTGGGCAGGGTTTAGTGGAGGCCTGGGATCTGGGCATTCATAGGATGCCAGCGAATGGACACCCTAAAGGTGTTTTGGGATTAGGTTTGGAGGCAGCAACCCCATGGTGAATTAGACCTCAGGTAGAGAAAATGAGCTGAGAGTCATCCCCCCTTGAGTACAATCTCTCCATGGATAGAAAGGGTAGAGGAAAGTGTCATCCAGGTGACTCTGAGACGAGAGGATCCCAGTGCCCCTGGGGCACCCCGAATGGATGGGGAGTGTTCCTGGCACAGCCCTGACAATAGACAGGAAAACTCCGGAGGTCAAAAAATGAGGGTGGGGTCACTTATCTTCCCAACCAGATGATCCTGTGAGAGGTCCAGTGGAGGAGCTCTAACCAAGAGGCATCCAGCCCCTCCCATGTTTCTGCGCCAGATGTTAGGTCAGAGTTATGATCTGCGGTGGAGTCAGAGGTGGCAAAGACAGAAGAACCAGAGTCAGGCTTGGGATTTAGCAAAGCCAATAAAATTCATTCTGTGGAAAGCTCTCGGGTGAGGTCCCCCAGTCTCAATACAGGCCAGGGGGAGTCACACCCAAAGGATTACTACTCATTTTCTTATTGGGGCCCTTTTCCTATGAGTGGTTGCCACAGTGTTATGGCATCTTGTCTTGGCAAATGGGAGATGATGTTTCTGTTCAAATGGTGGCTGGAGCGCTACAGGCGGAAGGCAGAAAAGTTTCTGCCATGTTTCTCTTCCCTTCCCCCAGACCCTACAACTTTCATCTCCCCAACCTATCCTTTTATTGTATCTGGTTATACTCTGTAACTTTCGGTAGCATTTTTAATATAATTTTTTATTATTTTTATTGTAAAATAATTCTCTTATTTTTTAGTGTCCTCTACTAGATTATAAAATTCTCCAAGGCTGATGGTCATATCAATGTCTAACACATAGTATGAAGTTAATAAGTATCTGATGAATTACTCCTTCATTCACTGGTCAACTTAATAAATGGGTTTATGAAAGACATAACTATGATTTTGATATGCTGTAAGGTGAAACCCCAAATGTGAGAGAACTTGTGTAAAATGTTTACCAATTACAAAGAAGTCATCAGGACATCCAGCTCTCAGAGACAGATATGTTTTATTTATTTACATATAGGATAGGATGCACCTACGACAGCTGGTAACTGAGTGATCTGCATTGTCAGTGGCCATATAGAAAGGTTATAGAAATTTAACATGAAGGTATGCATAAATCACTGAGTGATTTATGCTTCAATGCTTTTCTCCTTTCTATAGGCTTTAAGAAATAATACATACGTACAGAAAGACTAGAGTCTTTAAGAGAATCAACAAGAAACTGTATTAAAGTTCAGTGCCTCTGGTCTTGTGATGCTGACCTGAAAGATAAACTCATACTTTTAGAATGGCCCCAGCCACGGGACAATTACATGGGATAATGGTAATAGTTACAAGATGTTTACAGGAGCTCCATCTGTGGCCTGTAGCAGGTCTGAGGAAGTGTCAATGGAAAATAACCAGCTCTGTAAAAATAATAACTAATGCAGTTAACTCTCTACTTCATTATTCATTCAGTGTCCATGTCTCTATTTCTCATGAGCATGAAACAAAAGAACTAAATTCATTGCTGTTCCTGAACTGGGTGTTGGGCATACCCACCCCAACTTTCTGCATCATAATTTTTCTGTATTATTTTAAAACTATGAATGAGCAAAAGGAAAGAAAAATAAAAGGAAAACTAAAGAAAAATAGAAGGAAAAAAATAAAGTTGGCAGAGTAAGGGGAAAAAAGAGAAAATTTTGAAATTACTAGAAAGGGGAACCAGCAGTTAGCGTAATGGCTATGTCGCTGGACTCCCATGTAGTTGACCCTGGTTCAAGTCCTAGTGGCTTAAACTCATACCGGGCGTGTGCGCGCGTGCCCAAAATCCCAAGAGGAGAATGGAGGAGAAGGGATTGGGCCTGGGCCTTCCCCCCCCGGGGGGGGGGTGATTTCTCGCTTTCTGTCTCTCTGTCTCTCTCTGTCTGTCTGGCGAGCACACACGCTCTACAGTGAACATCTCTCAAAAAAACAGAAACAAAAACAAAAACAAAAAAGAAATTACCAGAAAGGACACAAGCTGTTCAAAAATGAAATGAAACACAGTTTCCCTAAAAAGAAACGGACTCAGTTTCTCTTTTTAAGAAAAAATAAGAACTTTCCAACTTGAAACTTAATAATGGCTAAAACTGAGATTAATTTTTTTTCTCCCTAAGGGGCTTGGAATCCAAGGTTCATTTACATTATAATAACCCACAGTAAAAGGAAAAATTTAGGCTTTGGTTGTGATAAACAAGGAGGAAAAAGGCTGAGAGAAGACTATACTGCCAAGCATAAACAGACTTCTTAAAGGAATAACAAAAATTTAAGATGTTTTACAAGATAGAAATTGCTGGCTGTGAGCAACAGAAGAAAGAAAGAAAAAAAAGACCCCAGGCCTACTGCCAGAGAACTAATGATTGTTTCCTTATAAAATAGAAAATGTTATCTAAGACCTTGCAAATCAGGGAGGCCCACCTGATAAACACACTCTCTTAAACTGATTATTGAATTGATCATGTACTCAAGGCTTCTGAGGTTAAACAAAATACAAAAATTCAAGAAAACAAAAAAACTCGGGAGCCAGCAGTTAGCATAATGGCTATGTCACTGGACTCACACGTAGTCGACGGCGATTGGCGTCCCGGACCTGGTGGCTTAAAACTCACGCCGGGCGCGTGTGCGTGCGTGCCCAAGATCCCGAGTGGAGAATGGAGGAGAAGGGATTGCAGCGTGACCATCCCCCCTGGGGAGTGATTTCTCGCTTTCTGTCTCTATGTCTCTCTCTGTCTGGTGAGCGCGTGCGCCCTATAGCGAAAATCTCTCCAAATAAATAAATAAATAAATGAATGAATGAATGAATGAATAAATAAATAAATAAATAAATAAATAAATAGATAAATAAATACCAAAACTCTAGCAGACTGGTTCCTTTTAGTCTAAGCTGTCTTGCTCTTTGCCCCTGTACATTGCAACGAGGATAGGCTTTCCTTCCTCATATTAAGTACTTAAGGTTTGGCTATAGTATTCTGGAGAGTGAACCAGATTTGAGTTCATTGACAATAACTACTATGTTGACCATTCTGCCAATGTGTCTTTTGCCCGAGTTTATTTCTGGTAAGAGAGGATAGGAAAAAACAGAAATTATCCGGACAAGGGGAGTTTTTGGTGCCTTTTTAATTTTAGAAGCAGCTTCTGTTATTTTTCTCGAGACAGTCTGAAATTTATTTTTTGTTAACTTTTTGTAAGAAGTTAATTTTACCATTTTTTAAAAATGAATTTTAATACCAATTAAAGCAGCAACTTCATTCTTGATATGAGATCCAGATTTTGTGGTTTAGTGCACAAAAAGACTGATTTAGGAAATTTGAAGCTT
The DNA here is from genome assembly GCF_000334495.1 of Tupaia belangeri chinensis. Taxonomy (NCBI): domain Eukaryota; kingdom Metazoa; phylum Chordata; class Mammalia; order Scandentia; family Tupaiidae; genus Tupaia; species Tupaia belangeri. The sequence continues at coordinate 11,775 of NW_006203749.1, forward strand.
CTGCCTGTGAAAATTCTAACCAAGATTACCTTTTCTAAGTTCTTACAATTTATTTAAATACCTGTGGGTCAAGGCGCCACAGATGTCATACATAAAACTAGCTGTCCTGCCTAAAAGGGGTTATCTTCTTTGCTCTTTTAAACTGTAATTTCTTATTTCCAATATTTATTCCTTTATTCTTTTTCTAAAAATCCATTTTTGAAAGGAGAAACTGGCCCGTGGAAATCTAAGGATTTTAATGCGATGGACCAGTGTGCTGCTTTTTTGAGCATGTTTCCACTAAATGTCACTCTTGTGTCGAGATCACTCATCATATTTCAGTTCTCTTCAAGAATTTAGCATCCTTGAAGGGGGCCCAAAAAGCTTGAGTGCTCAGCTCTTGTTTACTAGATGGGTTTGTTACTAATTATTATACTTGGGATTCCCTATAGGGCAGCTTCTTATCCTAAGAAGAGGAAATTTCCTCCACTCCAGACACTCCCTGTATGGGTCTCAGTCACCTGGGGTGCCTACCCAAAGGGAGGAGCTAGTGCCCTTTATCTTCAGAGCTGAGAGGCTCAGTCTCTCTTTTGCTTATGAATAAGATAGCTGGGTTCCTTTAGTGCAAATGCACAACAGTCTAGGAAGCAGTTTTAAGAAGGCAAAGGGAAAAGATCCTTTTGAATGCACTTTTTTTCTTTCATTTTTTTGCTCTTTTTTTAAATAACTAATGAACTCTCCTACATTTGGTTTTCCTTACTATCCAATCAGAAGGAAACAAAACACTACACCTTGCTTGGAGGGAACTCTGTAAAACTAATAATTAATGAAGTTTATTTTTTAACAGAATATGCAACCTAGGTCTGGAGAGGAGGCAAAATATGCCTTTCTCTTGGGGTGATCAGGTACAGGGGTCCCTTTTATTTGATTTTGAGAGTGAGAGACAGAATTTGGAATTTAGTGAAGAGTTTTTCCATTGGTCTGGCCCCCAAAGGCAGGACATGTGGAAGTGGGGGAGGTTTGTAGGTTATAGGTGGGTTTTACAGTTTTTAAGGTAGTGATTGAAAAAGAAAGATTGCTGAGATCGGAAAGGAATGTACTTTAACAGCAATAAGAAGGCTTAATATACAGAGAAAAGATATTCCAATACTTTGCCAGGGGCAGGATGTAGGAAGAATCCTGCTACCAATGGGTCAAAATGATCTGTTAATATTTTGGGGTGTGACTCCCACTAGGCCTGCTGGAAAGAATTTGGGGAAAATAGGAAAAAAGTAGTCAGACTTCTTTCTACAGAAGAAAGGAAGAGGGGACAGAGCTCAATTTGCGGTGCATACCCAAATATGTCATTTACAAAATAAGACTCTTCTGCCTCCTAGAAATGAAAATCAATTAAAATATACATCTGCTTGGCAATTCTTCTTCCTTCTTGCTGTTATTAAAACATTGCAAAACTCAAAGTGTTTGAAATTTGATACAAAGAAATGTGGAGATATAAAACACTTGGAACATAATTGATAGTCTCACTTGAGACAAAGCTAAATTGCTTTTTATATTTATGAGATAGAGAAAATGATAGACAAAACAGAAATAGAGATAGAGAGAGACCAAGAGAAGAGAAAGAGCAAGCCGATCAGAAATTTAGAGGAAATGGAAGGAAAAAGATAGAAGCAGGACAAAAATAGTTATAACTCTGTACTTTAAGTTTTATGAACTGCTCATCTTTTAAAATTTGTTTATATCTTTTTTTTTTTAAATCTCTTTTTAACAATTTAGTGTACAAGAGGGTTTTAAAAATCTGGGAAAGATGATGAATAGACGGCAATATTAAGACATCCTGAGCACAGGAAAAAGTGTTTCCCTTTCTCTTAGCTGTTTCACATTGATTGGTGTGCAGTTTTAAAACATTTCATTATCTTTTCGTTTGAATTAATTCTGAAAAAAAAAAAAACAGGTGAATTTTTAACTCTAAAATGACAGAGGAAAGTCTAGTTTGATACTTTTTTTGTTGAGAAAATTCCTTTTCAACTCTCATTTTATTATATTGCCATGCAGACTCAGTTCTATTATATTGGTTTTGTGGAGTCCTAGTCCATATGGGTCTGAAAGCTCAATGCATCCCTACTGATATTTATACAAATTATTTAGGGAAGATGTCAGCAGTAATGGCTCAGTGGGAGCACACTGTTCCATGATGTTGGACCAATATGGAAGGTCCTAGGTTCACATCTAGAGATCTCTATTTATAAGCCAAAGATGTACATGAATGCCCATGATACTGGCTTACTGAGATGGGTGCATTGCAATGTAAAAACCCTATTTGGAGCACTTCTCTCCTCTCTCTTTCTCTCCCTATGTCTTTCTCTGTCTCTCTTTCTCATGAAATTAATAAATAAATAGACTTTTAAAAATTGGTTGGGAAAGGAAGAACAGAATCGATATGGATATTGACTTACAGAATAAGTGTTACAAAATGCATTTGCCAAATTTTAAGCTAAAAATTACTACGTAACTCCAAACTGTATATTTGTACCCACGTGTACACACATGTGAATATGTGTGGGGCAGGGGGTGGAGCAAGTCCTCTAAACTAGGCATTGAAGGGAACAGAAACAAATATAAGTTATAATTAATAATTCACTGTATCTACCTTCTAGTTTCTTACCTTCTTGTGCACTAGGTGAGACAAATGTAGAAATGAAAATACTAAAAAGGGGAGAATATGATCCATGTCAGAATAAAGTTAAAGAGCATAGACAAGAATATAACAACTCTATGGGGATTGAGGAAAAGATCTTAATGAAAGGGCAATTCATTTGGGGTTAGGAAGTATAAAGTGCTTCCCCCCATCACTGCCCCTAGCACTTGCATGACTTTGTCTAGCAAAGTTCATCAGCCATGAGTGCTCTACTACAGTAACAAGTTTCTCCCATTTGGGACCATTTTTCTAATAAGATGATGTAGAAAATTGCTGGTTAATTTCCTCACGGGTCTCTGTAAAATACTGAGTAGGCTTAGAAATAGCTTTGAGACTACTTTTTGCCATCTGCAGTAAAAGGATCTGAGTCCATTTAGTATAAAATGTCCCAAGTACATTTGATGTCTGTTGTAGCATTTCTAAATAACTGGCATGGGAATTCCCCACAGGTAATTCTGTTTCTGCAGTATTGCTTGGGTGACATGTCTTTCCTGTCTTCCTCTCCTCCGAGTTCCTGTGACTTTCTGAAATAGAAGACAGGTACTTTTCTTTCTTTTTTAATTTCCCAGAGGGCACGTACACTCACTGAAGAGAGACAGAGAGAGAAGAAAAGTGAGAAAGCACCCCCAAGGAATGGTCATGCTGTAACCCTTTCTCCATTTCCCCCTCTTTTCAGGATTTTGGGAACTTACACATATGCACCTAGAGTGTTTCCCAAGCTGTAGGATCTATGACTCAGGCCACATATTCATTCATGTGGGATCCAGTTGCTTTAACCACCACATCACTGACTGTCTCAAAGATATTCTTTATACAGTTAATTCACCATAATTATTAATAATGTAGGCAGAAAAATGAAAAGGCTTCTGGGGAGCTAGTAATATTTTCTGTTTTGATCTTTTTTTTTTATTATGTGGGTATGTTTATCTTGTGAAAAATCATTAAATTTATATTAACAACCTGTGCATTTTTCTTTCTTTTTTTTTTATTAATTCACTTTACACCATCACAACACACAAATGAATTTTCCATCCAAAATACACTGTGCATTGGCACAATCAAGCACATCCACATACATGTTCTCAGCAAATAATTTTCCAATTCTTACGTCCTGCATACCTTGCCCTTTGTCTTGCATCCCTGATTCCCCATCTCCCACCCTCTGCTATGTCCCATCTTCCTCCCCCATTGTCCCTGGCATCCATGGTTGCCCTCCATACCTTCCTCCCCCCACCATTCAATTGTTCTGCCAATGAACTTAATTAGTCTAAATAAATCCATTAGCTAGCACAGCTGACACAAACCTACACATGTATCCAAGTCTGACCTTAGGCATAAACCCCGGTGAGTAGAATGAACATACTATAAAGTAGTACCCAGCTGTGCCCATA
>NW_006203749.1:16512-17386 GCF_000334495.1 Tupaia belangeri chinensis
TTTCTTTATATACATTATATTTCACTAAAATGTTAAAAAAGAAAGTCTTCTATCAAGAAAGAAAGAAAATTATATTTAACTTAATTCGGCCTTACCTCAGTGGTTCCAGAAGTTGGTGACGCCATTCCCATTTTGCCAAACTTCAGATAAAGAGTGTCATTTAGTCAATAAACAATGACAGAGTCCTGGAGGAATCTGTGCAGTGGGGCTTCTTTGATTCCTTGCCATGCCCTTGAGAAGATTATGTCCATGCATTATATGCTGTGTGTAGTTTGGCACTAATAATGACTAGTGTCTCAGCTTTGTATGTTTCCCCCCCCACACACACACACATAAAAACACACTCTTATATACATATTTTACTTCAATAAACAATGACAGAGTCCTGGAGGAATCTGTGCAGTGGGGCTTCTTTGATTCCTTGCCATGCCCTTGAGAAGATTATGTCCATGCATTATATGCTGTGTGTAGTTTGGCACTAATAATGACTAGTGTCTCAGCTTTGTATGTTTCCCCCCCCACACACACACACATAAAAACACACTCTTATATACATATTTTACTTATTCTGGTCAATTCTTCCAAAGAATTGGAAAAATTCTTCCTTCCCTTGTTATTATCACCTTCTTCTGACCCCATTTTGGCCCTGTCTCTGCCTAGATGCCTTCTAATTTATCCTTAATTGAAAACAAGATCTTCAATTTCAGATCTCTTAGAGATCTCATCTGTCTATCAAACCAATTCCCCTGTGGCTCATCTCATAATAGAAAACTGTAGTCTTTGTCTATCCTCTATTACAACATTAAGTTGGAAAACAGATTTCATATGGGTTTATGACATGTTGTGTTTAGTTTATATATATCTAAACTATTTG
>NW_006203749.1:17415-24277 GCF_000334495.1 Tupaia belangeri chinensis
TTATCTTTTATTGCTTTATAGTCCTTTTTTTTTTTTTTTTTTTGAGAGGTTTTTGCTATAGGGCACTCACCAGAAAGACAGAGAGAGAAAGAAAGCAAGAAATCACTCCCCAGGGGGGATGGCCATGCTACAATCCGTTCTTCTCTCAGGATCTTGGGCACACACACACACACACACAAATAGTCCTTAAAACAGCTGCACGAATAAAAACAAATCTAGATTCACATGCCACTTTCCCAAACTTGCCTATTCTAATTCTTTGAATATGAACTTTGCACTGAGGCTCTTGTCCCCTTTCCCACAAAGCAGAGTGACTGGGCACATAGTAGGCTTTCAACAATTGTTTGCTAAAAGAATGAATGCTGCGTTCACCATGGATTTAGACCGCTAATTCACTTGATTTTTCAAATTACCCTGAAGATTAAGAAAATTAAGTGACTTTATTAGTGTGGTGAGAAGGGATCTGAGTGCAAATAATTTAGGATGTTGTACTTTTATTGTTGGAGATGCCTGGGGAGAGAGTTTAAAAAGAATGTTTTGGTCCAGCCATTTCTGTCCTATTTTGTCATTGCTGTTTTTCCATTAGTTCTGGCTATGCTGCCAAATATAACCCTTATTACTTGGCATTCACATCTGTGCCTTCATTTCAATAAAATTAATATTTTATCATAAAATGCATTTATTTAAAAATGTGATTTCAGAAACATTGCTGAATTTTAAACTGTAATTTCATTGTTTTTAGGGATTATCTAGCCCCTGAAAATTAGGTTTGCATAATGTAAGAAAAGTCATTGGACAGCAAGGGTATTTTGAGAAGAATAAGCACTGAGAACCCTGTATTTGGACAACATTCCTTTCAGTGCTTAATAACATGTTCTATACTTTGTTTCAATGCTTGTACATTTAAACTTTTCTGTAGGATTTAGCAGAATATTCTACCTTTTTCTTGTCAGTTACCTTCCAATGGATTCCAAAATACTTCATTCTCCCATTGCTTCTCCTGTCTCTCTGATAGTCTCTTTTCAGAATATATCCATGACTTCTCTAAGTCTTCAAAATTTGGATATCCCCCAAAGTTCTATCTTTGCATTCTGTTTATCCTTATGGGTGTACTTGTTTATCATGTATGGACAAGTTTAGGTTTCATGTACATATTCCTGAAATCCAACTCTAGAGTGATTTACCTGACAGAGGAGAACAAATACAGTTATGGACACAGCAGGATATTTGAGCTTAAGATTACAGAAATGAAGAAGTTTCAGGTGATGATAGGGTCTGGGGGAGGGTCCTGAGACAGGACTACTAGAAAAAAGTAGGGATGATGGAATTTAATGGTGAAGAAGTCAAGGCACTGAAATGTGAGTTTGGATCATTCTGAAGCAATAAATGAGGATGACAGGGATCGGGAAGGGAATAATTGTGAGAATGAGCCAAATACTTCAATGAATGCATACTTCTTTTATAAGTGGCAGATATTAAATATTTTAGGCCTTTCAGGTGATGTGGTATCTATTGCAGTTCCTCAACTATGTTGTGTAAAAGCAACCACAGGGACCACGAGATGGCATAGTGGTTAAGGTGCTGGATCCCAAATGGCTGACTCCATGCTTCAAGTCTCAGACACAGTAGCTTGAAAAGTATGCCAGTTGAGTATGTGTTTGTGCCCAAATCCTGAGAGGAGAATGTAAGAGAAGGAATTATGGCATGGCCATTCACCTTGGGGGTGATTTCTCACTTTCCCTCTTTCCATCACTTATGTCCTATGGCAAAAATCTAACAAAAACAAAAACAAAACAAAACAAAACAACAGAAAGAATCATAGACACTGCATAAATAAATGGGTATGACTGTGTTTCCATAAGCATTTCCAAAATAAAGAAAAGTAAATTTGGCATATGAGCTACACTTTGCTGACCCTCAAAATATGAGCGGCATTGTGGTTGGTGTGGCTGGATCCCACATGGCCAGCTGTGCTGTTTAAGTCCCATTTATGGTAGCTTGAGAAACACAGTGGGTGCATGTGCATGCATGCATGCTCAAAATCCTGAAAGAAGAATGGAAGAGAAAGGATTGCGGCATGACTATTTCCCATGGGGGCTATTTTTGCTCTCTTTCTGATGAACACATATGCCCTTTAACAAATTATAATTATTAAAATGACCAATAAGTTAATAGTTAGAATAACAAAGAGATTTAGAAGGCAGTATGGTTGAGTGTGACTCCTCTGACCAGCAAAGAGTCACCTGAAGCATGCATGGAATAACGACTCAAGGCACAGAGAGCTGAGTCATGGAGGAGAGGCCATTACCAGCTAGCTATGTGCCCATTAAGCCTCTCTCATCCTCCATATTTATTAGGGTAAAAGAGGAAGGAAAGTTATTTTTTAGAGAAAGTTCATTTTTAGAGAATTAGAAAAATAGAGGAATTTCCAGAACATGTTAGTTTTGGTATTGATTGGGGTCATCATATTGACTAAATGATGCCAGAAACTGGACAGAACACCTTGGAAATTGGAAAAATATCTTTATCAGACCACACACACATCCAATAGGCTCCTGTTATTTGCAAGCAGGAAGGTCACATTCTCTGAGCATGCATTCACTCATTTACTCAGGGTCTGTAGATCCATGGTGTTGTAGAGGCATGGCATTTCTGTTGTTCTCGAACAGTTAAGTGCCATGAGCTTCAAAAAAGCAACAAATTTTACGTGAACATGGTGGAGTATTGATCTAGAAGTAGGATGGAAATGCCACTTATTGACCTTGAAGTAGTTACAGAATAGAAAACATTAACATTAATTTTAAGAGGGCTTTAAGAAAAGTGGTGAATATCCAGTATCCATAAAAACAAGAGAGGATATCTAATCAAGAGATTGAGGATGGAGAAGAATTATAAACAGCAGAATGTAGAATGGAGTTATGGGTGACAAGGTCAAGATTTGTTGAGGACTTCTAAAGCCAAGAGCAATGCTATTTCCATTACCTTAGAAATGAAACACACCTCTCATTAATTACACATTTTCAGTGCTTTGACAGACATGCCTTCCTCCCATTGCTTGCTAAATATAATTCAAACTCAGGTAAATTCTTTTTCTGTTTTCATTTTCTTTGTAACTTTTCAAGGCTCTTTATATTAAAACTCACATAAGAGGAATTTGGTTGTCATCCTTTGTTTATGTACATATGTATATGCATTAACACACATCATTCCTTGGATATTGATAAAAATTCAAAATGTTAGGTATAGCAATCATTATACAATGTATAACATAGCTTTATTTTAAATGGATTACAATTAATCTTCAAGTTATTTGCTATCCACTACAGTAATGATAGGAAAATCTGGCTTTGAACTTTTGGTAAGTTTCATAGTGATTTATTATTCAAAATTACAGCAGAGTAAATTTTAGCTGTAAAACATGACCTTTTTAGTGTCCTATTTCCTGAAACCTAGCCCAAAGTTATTTGACTTCACACAGTGATTCAATATCATAAATCTTTTCTATTCTCTTCAAATCAAAATGTGTTGAGCACTGTTATTTTATTGTGGAGCAAAACAACAGCAAGTCAAATTGAATACAAGCACACACATGCTCGAGCACACAGAGAGTTTTTGTACGACGCATGTTTTAGAAATATCCTCCCAAGGGGAAAAAAAAACCAGGCTGCTATTATTCTACTTCCCTATCAGTGGGAATGATTTCATTAGAAACAAGATTTAAGACAGCCTTTTTAAAAATTATGTCCACTTTTGGCATTAGATTTCTCCCATGCCACATTGTCATTTCCATCCTGTGAGATGTATTATCCTCCACAGCATTGTGTCTACCTCCCAGTGGATTCTGCAGTATAATTTGGGTGTTGTATATCACTAATAGCAGTATCTAGCGTGTTTCTCTATTTTTAAATCTATTAGACACTGTGCTATCTGCTTTACATTCACTATTTAATATGTTCTCAATACAGTTCCATGAATTATTCTAATTTTATAGGTCACAAGCTAAGACTCAGAGAAAACTCATGGCCAGAAAACACTAAGAACACATTTTTTTTATAAAGTTTGTTTACATATACTTATTGGGACTGGCAGATGGCACAAAGGTTACATCACTGAACTCCTATGTAGGCGAGTCTTGGACCAGGCAGCTTGAAACAGGCTGGGCACGCGTGCATGCATGTCCAAAATCCTGAGAGGAGAATTGGGGAGAAGAGACTGTGGCATGGCCATCCTCTCTGGGGAGTGATTTCTCGCTTTCTGTCTCTCTCTCTCTCTCCCCCTGTCTTTCTGGCAAGTGCATGTGCCCTAAAGCAAAAACTTCTCTCTAAAAAATAGTTTATTTACTTATTTCTTTGACAGAGAGGAAACGCCGCCAATATGGTCCTCACACTGTGATCCATCTCCAGCTTCAGCCCTGGATCATGGATGGGCACAGGCGTGCCCACTGTACTCAGGAAAGTCTCTGGACATGAACCCAGAACTCTCTCATGTGAGTTAGCCTCACAGTGTCATGTTTTACTGTTGTGCCTCTGTCCAGTCCCTTGGAAACAGATTTTGAACTGGAGGCTGCATGGCTTCAAAAAAACTGAGTCTCTCAGTAATTTCATAAACTATTAAGTAATACACCTTGTGTTAGGATTATGATAAGCATGCTGAGAAAGTGGAACTATTACAGGGCAAAATATTTTGAGCAATAAGAAGATACATATAAAGGAAGATAGAATAGTAAATATTACTAGCAATCCCACTCCACTAAAATAACTACCTTTACCTATTAAGTGTCTATTGTTTCAGGTACTTTTTTCCTGTATATGTTGTAATATGATATTTTAAAATAAAATATGATCTTATTGCTATAAGTTTGTGTCAGTCAGGTTAGATTTAAAATACGGCATGTGCTGAATACCTCCACAATACTGCAGAAATGGAAAGACTTGAAGACACAGAGGTAGAAGGAGCAACTGTAGATACCAGAAACCACACAGAAGATGAGGGGTGGGAAGAAGCTCAGGAAAAAATGTGTAAGACAAAAGAATGTACATAAACAAGGCAAATAGGTTATGGAATGATATACCAGAACAGAGTTAAGAAATGGCATTGCCAATCATGTATCTCTCTCTCAAAGAACCTAGTAGAACAAAAAACAAGGGTGTACAACATAATGTAATGTTCTTTGTTGAAGATGATGAATATGATACTATTTTTTATTTGATTATCACACACTGCACACATGCTTCGTAAAAAAACCATATTGTGCCCCACAAAGTTGTACAACAATTAAAAGTACATAAGTTATAATCAAATAAAAAAGGAAATTATTACACTTCATATGAAAACAAAAGTGGACATAATTTTATGGTCTATATATGGTATCTGTTTTTCATCAGTCTTTTGTTGGTCAATATATTTATTATATAATAAAATATTGCTAAGTTTTTATATTATTACAAAAGGTATGATAAACAGCTTAGTCTTCATATATCTCTTACTATTTCCTTAGAATTAAAAGAATGAAAATTTATTAATTTGAATTCAACAATCATGAGATATACAAAGTATCCTTGTGCATTTGCAGGATATCATCCTGTGTATGAATGATCGAAAGTATCCTTGACTAAGAAACAGGAGACCTCAATTCTTACTTCCAGTTCTCTATCAATGTGTTGTATTTATTATTTTTTAGCAATTTAAGTAATTTCCCTGAAATGTAAGTTTTTTATTTACGTGAAATATTTGGTTCATCATATTTGCTTTTATAGGGTCCTTTCACCAGTGTTTTTTTTTTTTTTTTGAGAAAGAGATTTTTGCTATAGGGCACCTGTGCTTACCAAAGAGAGACAGAGAAATAGGAAATGAGAAATCACCCTCCACAGGGGATAACCACACCACAATCCCTTCTCCTCTCAGGATTTGGGGCACACACACGCATGCAGAGTGAGTTTAAGCTACCAGGTCAGGGACTCAAACCACCGTCGACCATGTGGGAGTCCAGTGATGTAACCATTACACCTTTTGCTGCTCTTGCCAGTATTTCTATTTCTTAGCTTTATAATTGTCCTTGGATGACAACACATAGTCAAACATGTTTTTCTTAGTATTGCATATTAATAATTACACAATCTGAAGATCACAATGACATGTAACATATTTTCTTAGATTTGTTTATTTTTGCCAGAGTGCATGTGCACTCGCCAAAGAGAGACTGAGAGACAGAAAGAGAGGGAGAAAGCACTCCCCAATGGGGTAAAGTCATATTGCAATCCATTCTCCTCTGTTTCTCCATCTCACCAGGATTTAGAGCATGCATGTAATATACTGGGTATAGTTTTTAAATGGCTGGAGTTTGGATTTGAACAGCTCAGTCAACCTTGTGGGATCTGACTTCTGTAAATACCAGGCCAAGGATCCAGCCCTAGATTTATTTTTATTTAATTTTTTTATGAGAAAGAGAGATTTTTGACAGTGCCTTGCCATTGGAATCTTGTATCTAAGCCTTCAAATTAGCTAGAATTATAGATTCAAGCTATTGTACCTGGCCTGTTCAGGTTGGTCTGGGCTATTCACGGGGCCCCAGCCTAGCTCAGAAGTGTCCTGCCATTTACATCACCATGGCTGTGCTTTCACGCTGATATTTTATTGTGTTCTTTTGAAAGTCAAAGCAACGTGATCACATCTTCATAAATATTTTACCAAATTTACATCAAATCAGGAATTTCTTATTGATCAGATTACATTCAAATACAAACATAACTATGTTTTATTTAGAGTGATTCCATGTATGCTATTTTTAAATGAAAATGTCTCCATCATTTTTTATTTTGTACTGCCAATATAGGCACAAATTTGGTTGTAAATAAAGAAAAAT
>NW_006203749.1:24354-64660 GCF_000334495.1 Tupaia belangeri chinensis
TTTCATCAACCTAATAAGACAAAAGTGTCTTCTTGATGCTCTGGATAACTTTTGGCATTTTCCCCTTGATGTTTAACTTAGTATCCCTTTGTTTTTAAACACAATATAATTAAAATTGTTTTTCCTAAAACATTCTTTCTTACTATGCCCATTGTTTCTGTCTTCTTTTTTTCCTTCTCATCCACTTACTTACTTGTCTATTGTTATTCTTTTTCAACATAATGGGGGAATATTCACAACCCTCAGAAGCTCACAGTAAAGTAGTTGAGATGGGCATGCACATTTATTCATGCAATACAGTGTGATAAATGCAATAACTGAGGTGAAGTTTATATATGGTAGCAGAATAAAAAGAAATAATGACATCTACTTGAGAAAGTAAAAAAAAAAAAATTACCAAATAGGAGATTTTAAGCTACAATTTGAAGAATAAGGAAGGTTTCCCTTGGAAAGTAAACGGAGATAGAGCATTCTAAGCAGAGATAAAGTGAATAAGTAAAGCATGTTGGCATTGAATAGCATGACATATTTAGAGAACAGCAGGTAGTTTAGTATGTCTTGGGTATGGGTTTATGGTAAGAAATGGCACAAGAGCAGATACCAGATTGTAGAAGCTCTTGTATGGCATATTAAAGCAACAGTAAACATTTTCAGGCAAAGGAAAATACATAGTCAAACTCATGTTTTAGAAAAGATCCTTACTGTTAAGAAAAATGTGGAGTGTCAAAGACCTACCACCTTCTCCCTTTTCTTCTTATTGCCTGTCACAAAATGATAAAACTATATGGACTAGAGATGTTTATTTTCTCTCAGATGGTTAATGGGCTCCTCAGATACAAAAAAAAAAAAACAAAAAAAAAAAAAGAAAAGCAAGGTACAATGGAGCATTGTGTCCAAACCCCTCATATTTGCCAGGTAGATCTTGTTTTAACAGTGCTAATTCTCCAGTATCCACTAAGCTCTTGGACAACCCAGTTGTCCAAATTCTTCGTTCCATTTACCATTCCATCCACATTGCTAAAACTTTGGATTCAGCCTTTTTAGTGGTAGTTGCTAACTCTATCCAAGCCATTTTATTTGAGGTAGTAAAATTTTATAGTAATTATTTTATTTATTTATTTATTTAATTTACCTTTTTTATTATTTTTCTTTTATACATTCAATCACATTGTTTAGTTTACAAAGTGAATATTTCAACATGTGAACATTTCTCCCTAGTCCAGTTGATAAAACTATAAAATATCTTCAACAGATAATACCACATTTCTTTGTCCCATTATTCTGGGTCATTTGTTGTGAATAAAATGACACATTCATCCTGCTAAGCCCCAGTTATAGCTTTCAAATGATCTTTGTTTTTCTAGGCTGTTTTACCTGCATTTGGTACCATTCTCCATTAAGCATTCTGTTACTCCCACAGATCTTGTATATTTTGCAATGAAAGTAAAACAAGATTTCAAAGGTTGGACGCTGCACACACAACTGTTGGCATTTGGGCTTGACAAGATGACATTTAGATTTATTTGTCTAAACCCAAAACACACAATATCTCTGGTATGATAATTATTTTGGCTTAGTAAGTGCATTTAAAGTGTGAACTAGAGAAAAACAAATCATGCTTTTAAATGTCTTAAAAATGGTCACTTGGTCAACACAGAAATTATGGTAGGTCGACATCCATGAAAGGATAAAGATATTGTAAAGATCAAGGTCATTGGATATAGACAGGTTTAAATTAAGTCTTAGGTCAACTGCTTCAACTTACTGGCTGGGTGATGTTAACCAAGTTACTTGACCTCATAGAGACTTCAGATACCTTATCTGAAAACTGAGAGTGCCTTATGCCCACTATGTGAAGTTGGTATTCAATGAGATTATGTAAGTGGACCATCTAACATAATAGCCTCTATAATTTATATTATTTGTAAGTAACTATTACATCACCGACCAAAAAATGATAATAATTGAGACTTCAGATTTCTGCTTATGAGTAAGACAGAATATTACAGGGACCAGCAGATGGCATAATGGTTACATTGCTGGACTCCTACGTAATCAATCGCATTTTGAATTCTGGACCTGTTGACTTAAAACTCATGCCGGATGCATGTACGTGTGTGCTCAAAATCCTGAGAGGAGACTGGAGGAGAAGGGATTGTGGCATGGCCATCTCCCCAGAGGAGGTGATTTCTCACGTTCTGTTTCTCTGTCTATTCAGTGAGCACATGCATCCTATAGTAAAAATCTCTCTCTTTAAAGAAAAAAAAATAGAATATTAGGGTCTGAACTTAACATCTCTCTTGAACCAGCTAAAAAATCAGAAACATATATGAAGCAATATTTTCAAGACACTGGATATCAGGCAGTTAAGGGTACAGACTCTTAAGAGATGAGGAATGAACAGGGTGAGCCCTACAGTTATCTCACGTGCCTGCTTTGTAAAAGTTTCCAGTCTGCAGGGCAGGGACAAGGAACTATGGAGATAAGTTTGTTTTTGTTTGTTCATTTTAGAATTATTTATTTAAGTTTATTTATTACTATTATTTCAACATTTTGTATAGGGCATGTGCTCATGAGAGAGACACAGAGAAAGTGAGAAAGCAAGCAGCCTGGTTGAGGACTCAAGCTGTAGTTTGTCACGTGGGAGTTTAGTGCCTTAAACATCATGCCACCTGCTTACCCCCAGGAGATAAGATTTTTTTTTTTTTTTTGAGAGGTTTTTGCCGTATGGCATGTTTGCTTGCTGGAGAGAGACAGAAACAGACACAATGAGAGAGAAAGTAAAAAATCACGCCCCCCCCCCCCAGGGGATGGCCACGCCACAATCCCTACTCCTCCATTCTCCTGGGCACATACGCACATGCACTCAGTGTGAGTTTCAAGACACTGGGTCTGGGCCTCAAACCATTATTGGCCATGTAGGAGTCCAATGACATAACTGCTACATCATCTACTAGCACAGGAGAAGGTTTTGATCACAAACTTTGGTAGATTATATTGAGGATCTGCCAAAATTAAAGCAACTCGTGTTCAAAGTACAAAGTACAGGAGAGGAGAGAGTTGTACAGAGAGTGGGCTCAAGAGAATTGCAGAGAATTTCCTTCTAAGTATTCAGGAGATTATTGACCAGAGTACACATATGAGAAAACTAGTTTGAGCCCAGGAAAATGCAAATAAACAAAAAGAAAACAAAACAATAGCAATAACACAGAAAAAACAAGAAAATCGGTAGCTAACTTTCAGATAGGGCCTGAAATATTACCTGTTCCAATCAGGCATACTGGAGAACATAATAGTTCACGGAGCGCAGTGTTGTTTACACAGAAGGATCTTGCCACAGTAGTGGGAAATAATCGGCCATAGACTGAACACAGTCCTGTGTCTACTTAGCAAATCCTAAAAGCAGGGTTTATAAGGATTAGGCTGTTTCCAAAAATGTTACTGTACCCCAGAGCAAAGCTTAAAAATATTTATAAGAATATGAAAATATCAGCACCCAAGACAAAACTCACATGTAGAATCCAATATAAATTTTCAGACAACAAAAAAGCAGGATGATATGAACAATTATGAGGAAAAAATATTTTCAATCAAAATCAAATCAGAATGGATACAGATATTAGAGTGAGAGTATAAATACACTTATAACTATATTACATACATTGAAAAAGTTAAGACTCGGATGATTAAAATGTACATAAATTAAACTTTTAGAGATAAAAATCATAATGTGTGAGATTAAAATACATTGCATAGGATTAACAGCAGATCAGATATGGCAGAAGAAAAGGTAGGTAGACTTGAAGTCATAAAAAACTTACTCAGAATTAAATAAGAGGCAAAAAATAAAAACAAGTTAAAGTGAACACAGAAGCGATGAATAGTGGAGCATATTTAAGTATCCTAAGTACTTAAGTACATGTACAATTAAAGTCCCTGAATACGGTGAAGGGGTAGTAGAAAAAAACATCTGATGAAATAATGGCTGACAGTTTCCTGAATATCAAGAAAATAATAAACCCACGGATCTAACAAACATAATGAAGACCAAACACACACAAAAAGAAGAAAATTGTAAGGCAATGACAAAATTATTCAATTCTGGTCATAAAAAAATTTTGAAAGGAGGCAGGGCATCAACAGGTGGCATAGCGGTTGAGGTACTGGATTTCCACATAGTTGACGATGGTTCGAGTCCCAGACCTGGTGGCTTGAAACTCATGCTGGGCACATGTGTGTGCATGACCAAAAATCCCAAGAGGAGAATGGAGGAGAAGGGATTGTGATGTGGCCTTCCCCTCTGCCAAGAGAAATGAAAGAAGACTTAAATAAATATAGAAGCACACCTTGTTCATGGTTTTAAAGAGTCATTATTTATTCTGAAAAATTGATCTATAGATTCAACACAGTGCCAATCAAAATCCCAGCAGGCTTTCGGGACAGAAATCAAAAGGCTCATGTTAAAATTTATATGAAACACACAGAATGTAGAATAGCAAAACCATTTTTAAAAAATAACAGCTTGGGGGTCACCAGATGTAATGATTGACCGTGGCTTGAGTCCTGGACCAGGAGGCTTAAAACTCATACTGGGCATGTGTGCGTGCGTGCCCAAAATCCTGAATGGGGAATGGAGGAGAAGGGATTTCGGCATGGCCATCCCCCTGGGGGGTGATTTCTCACTTTCTGTCTCTCAATCTCTCTCTGTCCGTCTGGTGAACGCAGGTGGTATATACCAAAAAAATCTCTTTTATATAAAAAAGAAAGAACAATATTGAAAAAATTAACACTATCTTGTTTCAAGATCTATAAAATCACAGTACGAAAGATAGCATGCAATTGTTTTAATGTTAAAAAAGAGATAAATGGAATAGAACTGAGACTGTGAAAAAATGATTTTTGAAAAAGATACAAAGATAGTTCAGTGAAGAGAGGATTTTTTTTTGATAAATGGTCCTGAAACTGCTGAATATCCATCTGCAAAAACAAAACAAAACAAAACAAAGACTTTAATACCTACTTCAAACCATATCTAACAATTTAACAACTTGGTACTTCAGGGTGAAAAAATGGATCACAGATCTAAATGGAAAACTTAAAACTATAAAATTACTGAAAGAAAACATAGGAGAAAATCTTTCTTATGTAGGATTGATCAACAAACTCTTAGGGACAATAGCAATAAAACTACAGTGCATTAATGAAAAAAATGATGAATTGGACTTCATCCAAAGTAAAATCTTTGAGTCTGAAAAAAACTTACAGTAAAAAAGCAAGCCATAGACAATATAAAATATTTGCAAAGCACATACATTATTTTTTCATTGTGTTTATGTTATATTGTATTAATATTGGAATATGAGTATAATATATTACCATTATTATTTATTGTGATTTCTCATTTATATATAAACAAACATCTGTGAGGTGTACAGGATAATTTTTCAAAGTATGCATGCAATGCATAATAATCATATCTAGGATATAGACATATCAAGACACATACATTATAAAAGATTTGTACCTTTGCATGTAAACATCATATATAACAATTCCCAAGCCTCAATTATAAGTAATCAAACACCCTAATATGAATGGTAGAAGCATTTAAACAGACCCATCCCTGTCAAAGACATATGGATGGCAAATAATCACATGAGTAGATGCTCAATTATTAGTCATTAGGGAATGTAAAATTATTTTTAAAAAAGATACCAGTACACACCCATTAGAATGTCTAAAGTTGTGAGTGATCATAACAAGTATTAGCAAGGATGAGGAACACTGTAACTTTCATACATTGCTGGTAAAAACAGAATTTCTACAATAATTTAGCAATTACGTAAAAATATTAAACATCTAGACAACTATGAATCAGGCCTCCTACACCTAGATATTATTTCTAAAGGACAGGAATCACATATCCCTATATATAATTGTACATGACTATTTATAGCAGCATTATCTGTGAATCTTAGAAGTTGGAAACAACCCAAATAGTCATCAAGAGGTGCATCTATGCAATAGCATAGTACTTTATCATAAAAGTGAATAAATTATTGCTATATGCAGCCTGTTGAGTGAACACCAAATTACTGTGCTGAGTTAAAAACAGACAAAACAGGAGTGCATACTGTACGATTCTATTTATATAAAAACTCCAAAGCGGAAGCTAAGGTGCAGTGACAGAAAGCAGATCAGTGGTTACTTGTCAGTGAAGTTGCTGAGAGGACACATGGAAGGGATTACAAAGAGGTAGGAGGAAACGTCTGGGGATGACAGGCATGTTGATTTTCTGATGGTGGTCATGGTTTTATAGGTGAGCACACATGTCACAACTACTCAAATTGTACACATTGTGCACTTTATTATATGCCAATTTGAACTCAACATTTTAAACATTATTTTAATATGTTATTTTCTGCAGGCAATACACGAATGTATTATGACTGGTATTATTAAGAAATGCTAAAGTATGGCGATGCTGGTAAAAACTTGTCTATCGTTCAGCTTTATCCTCGTATTAAAATCTTCCTTAGACAGTGCTTCCCTTTACTGCCTGCACAAGCATGGACCACCCTCACTCTTCTGTCCTGGGCAGGCCACTGCTCAGCACCAAGTTTCTTAGCAAGAACATGCCCTAGTTAATGTTCATTTTCTGATCTGCAAACAGCATTCTTGTAGTGTGTAGTTCTTTTGGAAGGATGGATCTTTTTAGTCCTTCTGAGAGCCTTCAGAGCTTACAACATCTGTGATATTTGACAAACACTACTATAATGAATGTGACGTCCAGGCAATTTCTTTGTCTGCCAATTTTTTTTTTTTTTTTGGAGAGATTTTCACTGTAGGGCGCGTGCGCTTGCCAGACAGACAGAGACAGACAGAGAGACAGAAAGCGAGAAATCACCCCCCAGGGGGGATGGTCACGCCGCAATCCCTTCTCCTCCATTCTCCTCTCGGGGTCTTGGGCACTCACGCACATGCGCCCGGGTCCAGGACACGAACTGTGGTCGTCTACGTGGGAGTCCAGCGACATAGCCATTACGCTAACTGCTGGTTCCCTTTGTCTGCCATTTTTGTAGGTAGCTCTACCTCCCCACACACATCTCTGCATTTGAGTATACTCCTCACACACATGTAGAAACACCAAACCCTTTATTGTGTGTGATAAAGTGTTAAGGTTGGAACTTTATCATCAGTGCTCATTCCTCATCCAGTCTTTATCCCCAGTGTCTGCCTGTGACCTGCCAGTATGACCCCCCAAAACTTGCTGGATCCTACCTCCCTTCCTTCACACATTCTTATCTTTCCCTTTCCATTTTTAAATTTTCTTTCCATCATTAAAGGACTTATAGGCACACACGCACACCTCCTTTCCACTTCTTATGAGTTACTTTCAATTATTACCACTATTGCTCCCTGTTGGTACAAGATTTGGTCCCTAAGCAGTTGGCTATTTATCCACATCTCTGCAGAAGGCAGACCAGATTGTTATTGGTCTCTAGTCCTTGTTATGCACAGAGCATTACTTGGAATGTTGGAATTCTCCAGTGTTCCTTGTTCCAGGCCTGCTGACTTTTATTACGTGTCTTATTGAGTCTGTGGGTCAACGTGGTTGGCCTTATGCATTCTTACTTTTTCTTTAAGGGGTGGTAATACTTTTTTGTTGAGAGGTTTTTGCTATAGGGCGCATGCCCTCGCCAGAAAGACAGAGAGAGACAGAGAGATAGAAAGTGAGAATCACCCCCCAGGGAGGATGGCCATGCTGCAGTCCCTTCTCCGCCATTCTCCTCTTGGGATCTTGGGCACGCACGCACACGTGCCCGGCATGAGTTTAAGTCACTGGGTCCAGGATTCGAATCTCGGTCTACTACATGGGAGTTCAGCGACATTGCCATTATGCTAACTGCTGGTCCCAGGGGTGGTAATTCTTGAAGTCTCTTGAAGGTTTTTTATTTTTTTTCCCATCATTTACTTTTGCACATGGGAGTGAAATAGGATAATCCCAGAAGGGCATGATTATTGATCAAAGGATGGTGACTGGGTAGGAAGGGGGATTCATTATTATTGGTAGCTGAAGAGGTGATTTATGACAGTCAAAGACAGGTAGGAATTGTGGGTGGAAACTACAGGAAAGAAGAGAAAAAGATTGGTTGGAGTCCTCTCACATTGCTAACTCCTCTGGACCTGGGTTTGCAGGTGCTCTTTATTTTGGTCCTTGTCATCAATTGTTCCTTAACTGTTCTAGGCACTGGTAATTTCCTGATACTTGAACCAAGTGGAAGTCAACAGTGGTTCACCCTAGGGCTTTTATTCTTCATCTATATATACTTATCCTTAGGTAAATGAAGAGTTCCAACTTCCAGTTTTTGTTTTTTTACTTGCTTTTTTTTGTGTGGTGGGGTGTTCAGCATGGATTTCCTCCAGCCTATGCCCTGGGGTGACTTACATTGGAAAACACCAGTTCTGACATCATTGGAAAGGGATGTTACGGAAGGCCAAGATTCTCTGTTTAAAGATAGAAGGTTTTTTCTTTTTCTTTTTTCTTTCTTTCTTTCTTTCTTTCTTTCTTTCTTTTCTTTTCTTTTCTTTTTGTTTTCTCAGCACCACCTAAAGAACGTTTCTCACTTGATCTTCCACATCTACTTATTTCTCAAGATTCAATTCTAATTGTACAAACGTCTGGGGGAGGGTGTTTCTTTCAAGTCATTCCCCATGGTAGTTTTTTTGTGGTTTATGTTGTTGTCTCTCACATTGTACCATTATCTAACATTTTGGATATATTACCCAAATTCTTTCAAATGAGTGTGGCCATATTTAGGTCTCTGCAGAGATATGAATCATCCCACTTCCTTCCAACACATTTTTATTACACATATTTCATTTCTGGAATATTTAAAAGGCAACTTTCTCATCCAACCCCTTTTGCTAATATCCATTTAATTCTCCTTAGTTTTCCATTTTTAGTCTGTCAAAACTGAAGCTACTAGGGATGAACCTGAAGCTAATTACTTTCAGTGAAAGAAGACAGACGTACAGAGTTCATACTGTATATCTCCATTTATAGAAAATTCTGGGAAATTAAAACTAATCTATAGTATCTGTAAGAATTCAGTGGTTACCTGTAGCAGAAGGACTAGGGAGTAAGAAATAATACTGAAGCATTAACAATTCTCAGGAACTTTTAAAAAACATCATTCTAATCAGTATGTTGGTGAAGGTGAACAAAAGCTTAAGAAAGCTTAGAAATTTCATTTTTAAACTTCTTAAAGTCTTTTAAATTCCTTTTCATTCGATTGAACTGAGTTTTAAAATTAATGCTGTTGTTTTTGCCTGATTTTATTTCCCTGCAAAAGAAAAACTATTCTATGGCAATAAAGTGATTTGTCTTTCAGGTCAAATCCACACTGCTTTGGGCTTAAATTTCTAATTGCCTACTCTCAGGTCAGACATTGAATATTATTCTTTGATCTCAGAAAAAAAGTAATCAAGTGGATATTACAAAAACCCAAAGGATAATTGAAAATAAGTAAAAATTATATATTCATCTTGAAGCCAATTACTGTATTACATTCAGACTAAGCCTATTGTGCCACTTGGACACCTAGCTCTACTCTTTTTTAATTCAGTTATTGCATCTATTTTCCTCATATTTAGTGAATATCTCCCATAACCCACGTACTCTGACCACCATCTAATGACCTAACTTTTAATTTCACCTTTATCACTGTGCTAAGCAGAATGCTTTTATCCCAATCCCCAGAACATGCAAAAATGTTATCTTACATGATATAAAAAGATTTACAAATGGGATTAAAGTGAATCAGTTGGAGATCAGAAAATGATTCTGTGTTATTTAGGTGGGACCAATCAAGTAACATGAATCTTTAGAAGCAGAGAACCTTATAAAAACCCAAAGGAGGAACCAGCAAATGATGTAATGGTTACATTACTGGACTCCCACGTAGTTGTCCGCTGTTTGAGTCCTGGACCTGGCAGCTTAAAAGTCATGCCATGTGTGTCTGTGTGTGTGCACATGCCCAAGATCCAGAGAGGAGAATGGAGGAGAAGGGATTGTGACATGGTCATCTCAGTATGATTTCTCACGTTCTATCTCTCTGTCTCTGTCTCTCTGGCCAGTGCATGTGCCCTATAGCAAAAATCTCTCTTAACAAAAAGGAAAATTAAAATAAAATAAGTAAAATGACACTCATCTTGGAGATATTTACTGTGCTACATCCAGTCTAACCCTGTCGTGCCACTTATATTTCTAGGTCTACTGGGTTTTAATAAGATTAAACAATTTGATGTGGAGAGATTATCCTGTATTATTCAGATAGGACCAATGTATTAATGTTAACATAAATCTGTCAAAGCAGAGAACATTTTCTGGCTGTAGGTAAGAGAGATGTGTGACTGAGATGCAACTCTTCTGGCTTTGAAGGTGGAGAAAGGGCTCCATGAACTAAGAAATGTGGACAACCTCTAGATATTATCCCAACTTTTGAGTTTAGCTCACTGAGAGTCATGTTGGATTGCTGAACCACAAAACTTGTAAAATAATAACTTTGTGTTGTTTTAAGTCATTAACTGTGTGGTCATTTGTAACAGCAACAATAAGAAACTAATAATAAGCACATACCTACTTACAGAATTTAGGACTATGAACACATCAAGAGCATAATCATATCTGTCCTGTTGCGAAGCTTTGTTGTGCAGATTTTGTAATAAACTAATTAAAACATTGCCAGCAAATTGATCACCAAAGTTTGAAATAAAAAGTAGACCTCTTCCAAGAAGGGAACCAGATCACTACAAATCATAATTTGATAAGGAAAGAGGAAATAGATTGAAAAGATTCAAGTGTGACTTTTTGGCAAATACAACATTCCATTTTCAGTAAACTGTATGTATCTGAGCCAGCGTGTGATATGGTGGTTAAGGCAACTGGATCCCACATGGCTGACTACGCAGTTTGAGTCTCTGACACGGCTTGAAAAACACCAGGCGTGTATGTATGTGTTTGTGTACCCGAAATCCTGAGAAGAAAATGGAGGAGAAACGATTACAGCATGGCCATCTCCCCTAGGAGTTACTTTTTCACTTTTCTTCTCTTTCTTCCTCTCCAATAAGTGTATGCACCCTATAGCAAAAATTAAAAGAAAAAAAAAAAAAGCATGTACCTTTCTGTAAGTTGTGGCTAAAAGTCTAAACTAATGCCATGAAAGCCTTTGATTAAGCATTTAAAAAAAAATAGGAAAGGGTCTCTGAAATGGAGTATGTCTGTTTCTCTGTAAAAATGTGTGCACTTTCTTTTTGACTATTGTGACATCAAAAATTAAGGGCCTTGAGGTGATCTCAAAGGTACCTGTTCTTGTAGTGATGCGGATATGAAGTGAGAATATAGTTTCATTGACATTGTGGTATATAGCTAGGAGACAGATTTTATGACCCATTTATAAAACTGAGAAACAAAAGTTAAAAATCCAAATTCAGGGCCAGGTTGTGGTGTGGTGGTTAGGGCTTCTGGATCTCACATGGCTTGGAAAACATGCTGAGCACATGTGTGCGCCCCAAATCACAAGAGTACAATTGAGGAGAAGGGATTACAGCATGGTCATCTCCCCTGGGGGGTCCTTTCTTTCTCTCTCTGTCTCCAGCTAGCGTGCACACCTTATAGTGAATTTAAAAAACAAAACAAAACATACTTTTAAAGAAGCCAAATGTTAGAACAATCTTAATAGTAACAATATGAACACTTGATTATTATTAAGGTTTTTGTCATAGGGCACTCACATTAGCCAGAAAGAGAGAGAGAGAGTGAATCTATTGTTCCAGATCCTGTGCTTTCAATCACTCCTCAAATGACTGCTTTGGGGTCCAGCTGCTGTTATATAGTGGTAAAGTGAATGTTCTGAAAGACTGGAAACCACATGGCAGATGATGGATTTGGATTCCGGTGTTGGTGTGAAAACATGACAGGCATGAAGTTGGGTGCCTAGGATATTGAGGAGCTAGGGAGCTGAGGAAAGGAGATCATGGTGAGACCCTTTCTAGGGTGCTTCTCTCTCTTGTTCTCTTTCTTGTGCAAACACACTATCATAAAAATGATCATTTTGATTTGCTTATTGAAATCAGGTTTTAGGAGTAGAGCAAGGAAAAAATATGCAAATGGTATTAACACACTTTTTCTCTTTTCAGACATAACAGAAAAACACAGAGTCAGCCTTAGGACCCTTAAATACTTACAAATCTCAGTAGAACATTCATGTCTACAGATTCAGTATTGAAATTAACCTTGGAAACAATTCATATTCTTATAGCTTGCAATTAAATTTAGAAAAGGATGATTTCAAGTCATTCATTTCTAACAGAAATGGTTTGATATAGCTACAAAAAAAATCATTTATGGAAGTCCTTGACGTGCGATGAAGTGGAATGTTTCTCACGATGTGTTTCAATATCAATTATGTGATCATGTATTGAGGATATTTAGAACACAATGTTGTCACATTCTAGAGTTATATACTAACCTATAATTAGAAGTCTATGACAAATAACCTTGGTATTCAAAGAATTAAATAATTTTTTATTCTGATTATTGAAAAGCCATTTTGGTTTTTTTTGGAGAGGTTTTTGCTATAGGGCGTGTGTGCTCGCCAGAAAGATAGAGAGAGAGAGACAGAAAGCGAGAAATCACCCCTCTCCCAGGGGGGGACAGCCACGCTGCAATCCCTTCTTCATTCTCCTCTTGGGATCTTGGGCACACACACACGTGCCTGGCGTGAGTTTAAACCATCGGGTCCAGGATTCCAACAGCGGTCAGCTAATTTAAACCCTCGGGTCCAGGATTCCAACAGCGGTCAGCTACATGGGAATCCAGCGACATAGCCATTACGCCGACTGCTGGTCCCTGAAAAGACATTTTTAAAATGTGGTACTGCCTTTGCACATTGGTGGGTTTCAGAAGAACCTTAAGCAATTTGATCTTCTCAAACTGTAACTGTAGAGGTGAAAAATGATCCTCATATGCAAATGAGACACTGAAAGAATCCAAAAGTTAAATTTGAGGAAAACAGAAAAATCTAGTAACTACTTGGACAAACTTTCATTGTTTTTAGAATACTAAACCTAGATTAAGAAAATGAAGTGACTGTGCTTTAAACTGGATGACTTAGAAGTATGCAAGTAGCAGATTAGTTATAGATCTATAATTTCCCCCACACTGAGCAAATAATAACCACTGTTATAACCACCTCTAGTTGATTTTTACCCCAGTGAAAGGAATCAGTGGATCAATAAGTGGCTCTTGCTTTTATGAGTTTGACATTAGGCTTAACTCAGTTGCCTAGGAGACTATTTTAGAGAGAGCCCAGCTAAGAAGGTAGTAATTTTTGCACTGCTATTCAAATTTGGGACATTTCCAAGTAACGGCGCTTTCTTTTCATTTTAGAAAAACCACAGAGAAGCAAATGCCGCTTTTTTATTCTGTTGGGTGGTGGTTGAATGCTTAGAAAAGAAGGAAGTTTGAAAGTCTCAGTACGTGATTATCTGCATACGAGTCTGCCCTAGAGTTATTAGAAGGACATTTTCTTAAAAGAACAAATCACCGTAATGATTAAAATGAAGGGTAGTAATAATGAAAATTGGGAATTATCTTTCCCAAGTCCTGCCAAATTTCTACCATAATAGATTTCTGTTGTGTGTGTATATGTTTGTGTGTGTGTGTATATATATATATATGTTGGATTGTATAGATTGCAGTAAAATCTGATGGTGTTTAGATTTTTTAAGAGCATTATTCTCTGCCTATCAGCTATTATTAATGTTTTTTTCCTCCTAAAGATACATTATAGCATTAAAATATCTTACAAGCCAACACAGCATGCATAATCTAGTCTGTTTCTTTTTTTTTTCTCTTTTTTTTTTCTCTATATTTCCTGTAAGAAAATATATTGGCATCCTGTAAACCTGGATTATAAAACTTTCCCTAGCAATTTCCTTACATGGCTGAAATTTAATGCTTATCAAATGTTCACACACAAAATTCAGAGATGAAATGTGGCATTTGTCCGCCACGCCAAGGGCTCAAATATTATCTTTGTTGGATTTCAGTTTTGTCTTTCTAGTGAAATAGTTAAAAGACTTGTCAAAATGAGCTTTGTGTATTTCTCTCTCTCCCTCTCTCTCTCTCTCTCTCTCTCTCATGTGTGTGTATGTCTGTGTGTGTTGAGCCCCATTCTGAAACACACCTTAGAAACATTACATTTTAGGGATCAACAGTTGGTGTAATGGCTATGTTGCTGGGTTCTCATGTAGTCAACCGTGGTTCGAGTCCTGGACCCAGTGGCTTAAACTCACACCGGGCACGTGTGCGTGCGTGCCCAAGATCCCAAGAGGAGAATGGAGGAGAAGGGATTGTGGCATGGCCATCCCCCCGGGGGGGGATTTCTCACTTTCTGTCTCTCTGTCTCTCTCTGTCTTTTTGGCAAGTGCACGCGCCCTATAGCAAAAACCTCTCCAAAAAAAAGAAAAAGAAAAGAAAACATTACATTTTAGGTTCATATACATGAAACCACATCTTACTATAGGGGATGTAAAAATGTTGTGAATAAAGAATTTATAAAATGACACAAATTTTTCAGTTTGAACTGAACACTACACTGGCAGTTATACTTGGGGTCATTTAAAGATGAAATGATGACATATAGAATCTCCTAAATATATAGTATGTATTTCATTACCATGAAAATCTTGTTCAATAAGATTGCCTACTATCGGTCTATATCTATCTATCTATCTAGTCTGTGGTTTTCACTGCACAATGCTTTTGCTAGGCCTAAGTCTAATAGTGTGTATTGCAAAGTGTCCATTTCTAAATGTGCTTGAATAGTTAAACTTCATCAGAGCTTGCCAGTTCATAAATGAAGCTGATATATCTGCAATTACTTTTCTGACTGTTGGCAGTAGAAATACCTGTGACAGCCTGGGTTATACTATCAGAAGTCATTGCCACTGCAATGGAAAGGGACAAATGAACAGAAATAGCACTTGCACATATTAAATTAAGAGTCGTGAGATGCCTAATACATTCTTAGAATATCAGGTGGCGGGACTGGCGTATAGCGTAATGGTTAACTTGCAGGACTCCCATGTCGTCAACTGCAGTTTGAGTCCTGGACCTAGCGGCTTAAAACTCACTCTGGGCACATGCGTATGTGTGCCCTAAATCCTGAGAGGAGAATGGAGGAAAAGGGATTGCAGCATGACCATTCCCCCTGGAGGGCTGATTTCTAGTTTTCTGTCTCTCTGTGTCTCCAGCAAATGCATATGCCCTATAACAACCTATAACAAAAATCTCTCTCTAAAAAAAAAAAAAAGATATCAGGTAGCAAAGACTGGAATTATCAATATTATCAATAAGTATCTTAATTGATTAGAACTCACCATGAGTACATATTTTTGCTGTTGTTGTTCTGGCTAATAAGAGACAGGTGGATGTGTAAGCTCTCAAAATCAGAGTTCAGGATTATACCAGGAGCTACTGAGCTTAGAGGCAAAAAGTCATGGTCTTGCAGCTGGAAATAGAGATTACAGGGCAATGAATCGCAAGAAAATACATGGTGTTAATAGCTCTAAAGGAGGAATCGTGATTATATGGATCACTTTGCAACACGTTTATGTATATGTATCATACAAGTGCAGACAACTAGATTGTGTGGATTCTTTTTTTTTGTTTGTATGCTTTTGTTTCTTTTAAAAGATAAATGTGCCAAATGTTATTGGGCTTACATAAATTTTTTATTTTTTTATAAAATATTACTGTATATAATAGAAAATTTGAGCTAATGAAGCTTAACCACAGTACCGAAAACATGTTTATTTACAAAAGGTTGTGGTTCCCATCAGGTGTCATGCTGGCTAGACAGAAAACTAGGTTCTAGGGAAACATACTTGCTATGGGAGAAACAGAATTTTCTCGCTTGGAGTTTCTGAAGTCAAATTAGTATATTTTATAATTCAGAGAAAATAACTGAGGGCCATAAGTCAGCAAATCAAAACCAGAATGCAAAGGTATGTATTTAAGGTAATTTTAAATCAGCTGCAATTATCACTCTGAGACATTTCCAAAATATATCATTATTAAGTGCATCCTATTTAGACAGCAATTTGATTTGTATATTTCCATAATCACTTTCTCATGTGCTGCATCATTTTTATTATATGCCTTTGGAGAGTTGATGGGATAGAGGGCCAGAGACTGAGGGACCTTGAACAGTGCTCTAACATGGTTATCTGTTAGGATTAGAACAGAAATTAATGTGCATATGTATATAGGCTCAATGGGGTTTCGTTTACTTTTGTTCCTTTTTTTAAAAGAGGTTTTTACCTTAGGGCATGTGAACACATAGGGTGGAGGGAGACAAAGACAGTGAGAGGGAAAGTGAGAAATCATCCCCAACAGAGGATGGCCATGCCACAATCCTTTCTCCTCCATTCTCCTCCTGGGATCTTGGGCACTCATGCACACACACCTGGTATGATTTTCAAGCCTCAGGGCCTGGGATTCCAATCACAGTTGGCCATGTGGAAGTCCAGTGACATAGCTCCTATACCATGTGCTAGCACCTATTTGCTTTTGTCTCTAACAGAACATGTGAATAGTCTTAAAAATTATGAGTTTTTTTTAAAAACAATTTAAAAATTATTTGAGCAGAATAGAACTATTAATGGATGTAAAAGTCAAAAAAAGAATTAATTCACGTAGAGTTTCACCACTCCCAAGAAGTCCCAGTTTTCCATTGATCCAAATATCCTTTGAGCTTTTGTAAGCGTATAATGTTATATATTTAATAATAATAGTATGTAAAGTTGGTTGCATGGTGGTTAAGGCAGCTGAATCCCACATGGCTAACTACATAGTTCAAGTCCTGGATTTCCTGGCTTGATAAATATGCCAGCTATGCATGCATGACCAAAATCCCAAAAGGAAGAACTGGAGGAGAAGGGATTATGGTACACCATTTCCCATGGGGGTTGCTTTCTCATTTTCCATCTCTCTGTCTCTGGCATGTGTATGTGCCCTTTGGAAAATTAAGAAAAATAGTAATAGCTAACATTTATCAAGTCTTTACCATATATGCTTTCCATGTATTGACTTATTTACTCGTCACAACAACTCTATGGGGTGAGTAAATACTATTGTTCTTCCAGTTACAGAACAGATAAATGAGGTACAGTTCATTAAGTATCCTGCTCAAGGTCCTAACACAAGGAAGTAGCAAAGTAAAAGTATAACGAGGCAATTTGACTCTATAGCCTGGATGCTAAATAGAACGTTGTGTCTTCATGTACTGCAGATACCACTTAACATGAGATTATTGTTAACAAAGAGTTTTCATGGAAAGACAATATTATCACCGTGATTTTTCAAATGCCAATTGTGTTCATCATGTGCATAGGTGCTATAGGGACATGGGACAAAAGCAGCGGCAATAGTAGGAACTCTTCTGGAAGTTGGCACTGGTGACAGTTGAATATTCCAAGGTAAACGGCTTTTAGGCCAAGGCTTTATGAGCTTAATTGACCTTGGAAATGGCGTTTATTGAGCTGATTTTTAGTTTACTGGTTACATTATATAGAAGTTATCTTTTAAAAATAATTACTTTCAGGACCAACAGATGGAATAATGATTATGTCACGGGACTCCCATGTGGTCAACTGTAGTTTGAGTCCCAGACTTGGCAGCTTAAAACTCGCACCAGGCATGTGTGCGTGCGAGCCCAAGATCCAGAGAGGAGAATGGAGAAGGGATTGCAGCATGGCCATCCCCCTGGGGGATAATTTCTCGCTCTCTGTCTCTCTGTCTCTGTTTCTCTGGCAAGTGCACACACCCTATATCAAAAATCTCTCCACTCAGAAAAAAATTACTTTCTTCCCTCACTAGTCCATAAGTCAACCGAGAGAAGAGACCTGGCTATTTCCATTGTTGAATGTCATAACTATCACAGTTCTTTGCAAACAACTGGAGCTCAATAAAGGTTGATTATGTGGAACAAAGGACTAGTGAGAGATTTTTGTCTCCTAGCCTCTCAGCTGTAGTCCACGAATGGTTCATATTCAAATAATAGGCTTCTGTGATTCAGACAGCCAAGCAACAGGTGGAACATCTACAACATTTTTATTCGTACAGTTTTTTTAGTTCAATTCCACAGATTATTATTGAACCTTTACCTTAAGCTACCTCTTGCATCTGAGTATGAAGAGACATCATAAGCTGTAATGCAATATGCAAATAGAAAATATTTCCCCACAAGGCATGCTCTTAGGGCCCACATATTGGTTTTTGCTAGCTTTTCACAATCAGACAATACCCTCCCACTTGTCAGCGTCAAGTAAACTCTCTGGGCGGATACTTCAGAATGTGGAGCAGTCTTCCCACCAGTTTGGGGGCATAGCACTGAGTAAAATCCTCCCCTTGACATAGAATAAGTTCCTTTCAGTGGTTCACTCTTTGTATCTTTGCTTCCTGTTAGTACCAGTGTTCCTGTATCCCCCCTTCAATACAAAATACTATGTACAATGGTCCAGGAAAGAGGGCTGAGCTTAGATCTAGGGCTCAGGCTCTCAGACTGTCTAGTGAAGCAATATTGCTTGGCTAATTGCTTCAGTATCTTCAGATTCCAGCAGTTCCTAGTGAAAGAATTTCAAACCAAGCAGTGGCTCTCTCTCCTATGAGACTGTGAAAATGAGCTCTTAAAATTCAAATGGGCATAAAAATATTCCACTTTGTGAGATTTTGAAGATATGACTAATATACTGTCACACACATAAATATACAATCTAATAAGTAATTAAAATAGCTTATAGAAAGTGATTTCAGGCCAGTCTGTGATGTTGTGAGTGAAGCTGCTAGATCTTACCTAGCCAACTGTGCAGTTTGAGTCTCAGAGCAGTGGTTGAAAAATACGCTAGGGCACGTGTCTGTATAGCCCAAATTCCAAAACGAGAGAAAGATGGAGGAACTGTAGAACAACCATTGCCCATGGTGGATAATTTCTCTCTGTCTCTTTATCTCTCTCTCTCTCTCTGCAGCTAGTGCATGTGCCTTCTGGCAAATAAAAAAATGATTTACTTATTCGTTGATTGACTTATTCCAAAATTACATACCGAGCACTTGGGAAAGGAAGTGTTATAGAAACCCACATGGAAGAAGCTATTTACAGAGAGTGTCAGGGAAACTTTTTCTTTAGATCAGATGGCCATGTGAGTGCAAGAAAGAGGAGAGGCATACCTGTCTTCCTCTCCCAACCCAGAAAGCATATACACTTGCAGAGAGACAGAGAATGAGAAGGCACCCTGCAATCATACTTCTCCATATCTCCCTCCTGGTGGAATTTTGAGCAAGCACATAGACGTATCCACGGTGTTTCTCAGACCACCATGTCAGGGACTTGAACTGCAGTCATCCATGTGGGATCAGCTGCTTTAACCACCAGGGCATGGGTGACCCAACCTGTCTTAAAATGCCAATACAGAGATCTGCACACATTTACCAAGGATAAAGAATACCTGTGCTATAGTACGTGAAATAGTAAGTCCACTTCCAGGGTGACAAAGCTGTTCAAGAATGGACAGATCATTAGATCTGTTGTGAACATAAAGAATTTGCTCAGGTGCTAACAGAATTTGCATCACTAATCACACATGTGAAAGTTCACATTGCATCAGACTTGTTATTAGCAAAATTAACATTACTATCTGTAAGCAGAAAGACCCATTCATGACACTGTCCAGTTTTTGGTGAAAATGAAGGTACAGATCAGTATTCTTCATGATATATCTTACTGTCTTCTTGATTTTTTTTTTTTAAGAAGTTGACAGTCTTTTTTAAAAATATTTATTTATTTATTTAATTCCATTTGTTGTTATTATCATTTTTAAATTTTGACCAGAGAGACAAGGAGAGAGAAAGGGAAAGCGAGAAAGCAAGCCTCCAGGTCCGGGACTCAAACCGTGGCCAGCCATGTGGGAATCCAGCATTCTTAACCACCATGCCACCTGCCGGCTCCGGCTTGTTGAACATTTTAAAAAAATCATTGCTCTACAGCACTTCAATTCATGGACACTTTCATTGACATAACAATTAACTTTTGTCTTTTGAATTTTTCTTAAAAAAATGAGTCTAATATACTACTTATCATCAAGTGTCTTAGTCAATAATACAATTGCCCAAACAACTGATTATATATAATGTGTTTAGTAAGCATTTAAATTCAGAAATATGTTAAATACACTTCCTTACACAATATTTGAAGATTTCTTCATTTTAACCAATGATACTTATTTGATATTTTAACTGTAATATACACTCAATATATAATGAACATTGTAAAGCTATGAGTGAACAAAGACTAGGTTGTCATAGGTTTATAACATTTCCAGAGAGTATTTTCTATGAAATTATGTCACCATACCATACAACTTTGAGACAAGAATAGACCCTGAACGTCTTGCCAAAATTCTATCAGTTTTGTAGAAGAGGGAGCTGAGGCTAAGAGATGTGAAATGCATTGCTTTAGGTCACACAACTAGATAGTAGCACAATTGACACTAGAATTCAGATCATCATTTCCAAAGCTGTTTCATGTTTTACTTCAGCGTAAAGTCTTATGAGGCCAGCAGAGGTGGTAAAGGCACTGGATTCCCACATGGCCAACCATGGTTTGAGTCTCTCATCTGACTGCTTTAAACTCATGCCTGGTGTATGTTCATGTGTGATCAAAATCCTGAGAGGAGAATGGAAGAGAAGGGATTGTGGCATGGCCATCCCCCCAGGGGTTGCTTTTTAACTTTCTCTCTCTCTCTCTGAAGAGCACATGTACCCTATAGAAGCTCATGTTATTAAAAGACTGAGTTTAGGGCTTCATATAGACCCTATTTATGAAGTGCCATTGTATACATAGTCCCCACTGCTAGGTGGATAATCGCCAGCTAAGATATCAGTGCTATGAGATTTCTATCTTGGAACATCATTCGTGCCATTATTGTATAAAGATAATTGGAAATGGTTTCAGTCTTTAAGTGTCTAGTGTTTAGTTTGACGATTATAAAATTATTGTACTTTGTAGATGACATACTTCATCACATAATTATCACAATTATCCAAATTACTTCCCATAAATGCAGCAAAGCACCTGTGTTCTGAAATCCATCATTTGGCATATTGATGCTGTACACAGTTGCCCCTCACATCCTTTTTAAGTTTATTTTTTCAGGATAAGAGAGCACGTGTGTGCATACCAGAGAGAGAGAGAGAAAGAGAGAGAGAAGCATCCTCATCCAGCATATGTTCAAGCAAACCTGGGAATCTCAACCCATGACCAGCCAAATGTCTTCCAGCACTGTAGTCTAATGTGTTGCCATAGTCTTACCAGGCTGAGCCTTCACCATTATTTCGTAGAATAGTTCTGCAAATGCAGGACCAGCAGTTGGCATGATAGCTATGTCATTAGACTCCCATGTAGTCGACCGTGGTTTGAGGCCTGGACCTGGTAGCTTAAACTCACGTGGGGTGCATGCGTGTGTGCCCAAGATCGCAAGAAGGGAATGGAGGAGAAGGGATTGCAGTGTGGCCACCCTCCCCCCACCCCCGGCCGGGGGGTGATTTCTTGCTTTCTGCCTTTCTCTCTCTGTCTTTCTGGTGAGCACATGTATCCAATACCAAAAACCTCTCAAAACAAACAAACAAACAAACAAACAAACAAAAAACAAAAGAATACTTCTGCAAAGGCTTTTCCTTGACATGGAAATTAGCAAAATGTCATTACCAAATGACTGACCAGAGGGAGGGGCAGTTAAAACTGTCACTGTAGGAATACAGAGCCAGCTCCTCCAAACACATTGGACTTAAGCAGGTTTACTAGGCATCTGACCAATCTATAGAGAAAAAGCAATGCAGAGGAGAGAACTGAGGTTTGCCTGTGATGGGCCAGTGATGGGAAGTGAAGCCCTCTAAGTGAAAGCCAGTTGGCAGTTCTGCAAACATGAGAAAACTAAGCATACTTGCCTTTCAAATCATTATTTTTTACTTGTGTGATGAAATCGAAGTAGCGATGTTATTGATTTTTAACATCTATATTCACATTCTTTCCCTGTCATAGACAGAAATTCTCTGATTTTACTCTAAGCAGGAAATATTGTAACTCTCCTCATAATATTAGAGTTCTTCAAAAGTGATCTAATGAATGAAATCTGATCAGTTAACCCTCCAGGTTACAAATCTCCATTTGCTTTCTCTTGCTACTCATTTTCCGTTGTTTGACAAATAAGATCTTTAGAATTTTAAATTTATTTATTTATTTATTTATGTATTTATTTCTATAGGGCGTATGTGCTCACCCAGAAGACAGAGAGAGACAGAGAGATAGAAAGTGAGAAATCACCTCCCGGAGGGGATGGCCATGCCACAATCCCTTCTCCTCCATTCTCCTCTCAGAATCTTGGGCACGTATTCACACACGCCCGGCGTGAGTTTGTCACCTGGTCCGGGACTCGAACCGGTCAACTACATGGGAGTTTAGTGACAGCCATTACACTAACTGCTGGTCCCTTTAGAATTTTTTCTAAGGGTGTCCTCAAATGTTTTCCTACATAGAACTTACACTCCAACTCACTGGACTATCTGAAATGTCATGCCAGTATCTTGGTATCTTTTTTTTTTTTAAGTTTATTTGTTTTTAATTAATTAATTAGTTTGTTCCATGAAAGGAAAGAGAGAGAGCATGCCCAATAACGTCTTCACACCATGATCCACCCCAGCCTCAGGCAGCCCAGAGCGTGAACACCTGCACATGTGCCTGACTTGTACAGGGGATTCTCAGGACGCAATACTGAGATCTTCCCATGTGGGTCCAACTGACCAGTGTCTGCTCCCTCCCCTTTTTGTAATTTGCTTTTCCATGTGCTGGAGCTTCCAACTCCTCCTTGTCATTGGAAACTCATTCTCCAAGACTCTACAGGTTATTGAAGTCCTCAGTAACATGCCCCTTTCCTCGTGACAGTGTAAATAGATCTGCTGTCCATGTTCCCCAGGATTTAAAGGACTTCTGGAATGGCAAACACCAAATACCAGTGCTAATTATCTGTTTTTATTTTTCTTTCCCCACTAGACTCAATGATGGAGAATATGTTTTATTTTTCCTTTTGTAAAAATATATATATGCTGCCATGTTCATTGCAAAAATGCTGAACCAGCTGGTGGTATGGTGGATAAAGTCAGCTGAATCTCATGTAATCAATCTCATAGTTGAGTCCTAGACTTGGCAACTTGAGACACATGTTGGGCGCTTGTGTACATATGCTCAAGAGCCCAAGAGAAGGAAGAGACAGAGGGGAGATGGCTGCAATGAGATCATTCCCCATGGAGGGTGCTTTCTCACTCCTCTCTCCACCTGTCCTTCTCTGATAAGCACATGCTTCTTCTGGCAACGTTTTTAAAAAATGTTAACTCTCATTCCTGACCTTCTTGCTCCCAGATGGAGCATATATTTGTGATTTTTTGTTCATTAACATATCTAAAACATTTACTTTCAGCCAATGAAAGCCATATATTTAGCCTTTTATTTCTAAATTTAAAATGTTCTAGTAGAATAATTAATGTGTGATAAGTCAGCCAAAATAGTTTGATCATTGCTTTTTTATTTTATAATGCCACCTGTTCTGTAATTGTTTTACTGCCTTAAGTGGTGCATCAGAATAATACGAAGCCTTTAAAAAATAGAGATGCCTCAATCTCATTCCCCAGGGATTAGAGTTTGCTTGACCTGGGGTGGCCAAGATATTGATATCTGTCCCAGACATCAGCATTTTAAAAAATTGTCCCAGAATATTGAAATATACAACCAGGATCAAAAATCACTGGAATAGAAGCTGGGATTGACAGTTAAAGAAATATCAATAACCTCTATTTGTCCTCACTGGAAAAAGTTACAATCAGTGTTCGTTTGGAATATTTACTTGTCTTGAGCACTTCTCATAACTTACATGCAGTTTATATATATTTCCACACATTTTGCATACATTGAATGAGCTATATTATCATTATATATATTGTTATCAATCAGGTAATGTATGGTAGAAGAGTTAGCCATGGGCACAGATGGTTAATGGCATTTTAAGTGATCTATATGATTTGGTCATAGATACAAAAAAGTGAGCCTAATCCCAAGATCACCTCCATGGCTACCTGGAGACCTGAGTTATGGAAGTGTATTAAGTTACAGGAGGGCTGGGCAGAAAAGTGCTGTGGTACTGTGGTCAACCAGGCATATTACTATAGTCCTAGGTTGGGGCAGTAAAATGGAATCCTAAGTATGTGTGCTAAAATTGATTCTCCAAGCATTTGTTTTTTCAGAACTTTCTTTTTTTTTCTTTTTTTTTTTTTTTTGCCATCCAAATTTTTTTTTTTTTTTTTGCCATCCAGATCATACAAATGGATGCATGCATTAGTGACGTAAAACAGAGCTGACTCAAGAACCTGTGGTGAAACACTGAATATCTCTCTTGCAAATTCACGTCATGTGTACTTCGTGGTTGCAAAAAGATTTGTTTCTTGTTCCCTAGGAAGGCTGAGAGTCGATGGTACCATCATATCTATTCAGTCCTTCCACTGAAATCTGGTATGGTGATACTGATAAAGTAGTTTAAACTATCAGAGCTTTGGGATGTCTTGGACAGAGATAAGAATTTGCTAGCCAATAAAAATATTATAAGACCTCTTTGTCCCCAGCAGAGAGCACATACTTCCCTTTCTTTTGCTGCTTATGAAAAGAGGAAAACTGATCTATAAAATGAAATTGGATCTGTGCACCTCTGAGATCCATTTCTATCTGATTTATGCCCTCTGTACAGACTGGAATATGGTAGTAAGATATAAATTGCTCAGGTATTCTAATAAATTTTCCTTTTCATCATTTCAGACTAGTCCTACTGCTGGGACAACACATTCTCTTAAAGGGCATCTAACTATAATCCTTCACTGCATATTGCAAACTATAATCCTAAAGTTTGGTAGCATTTTTCCAACCTTTGCAATACCTCTCTGGAGGGCAGCACAAGAAATTACATTTATTTCTTTGGTTGCAAAACATTGGGAGTTATAAGTTGCAACAATTATTTGGTCCTAGACCTTGGAGCAAAATTTGTAACAATGCCACATCAAGTATGCACATTATATGTTTAGCATACCTCAACTCCAAGATATGAAAGTATAGAAAAGATGTTTACTTATAATTAAAGAAATATGGAAGTACCATCATCTTGTGTTGTATAGAACTTTAGAGTTGGTATTTTCACAGTTTTTATTCATGAGATTTCTAGAAAGAAATCTGGGGAGTTGGGCCCAGAGTGAAACAATAAACAAAAGATGATTGTACCAACAGGAGTAAGGGGAAGTGATCAAGGAAAGTACGTTCTGGGAACATATCGCTGCTGATGTCCTTCTTCTCATGGGTCTTTTGTCCTTGAACCCTTCCTGCCATTAGTACTGACACTGAATATGGATGAAGGAAGCCAGGGACAACTGCAAGAGGCTACTGTGAATCCTTCCAGATGAACTTATTGGCGCATGTGAGTGCCAGTCTCTTCTAGTGAGTGTCAAGATGATTAAATATGGGAATAAAAAATGGCATTTTGTTTTTTAGAAGGATTATTACACCATATTTTTTGCTGTTTTCTTTTAACTAAATGGAAAAGGCCAAGTAGTGATATTATGAGTATATGACAGATATTCTCTACAGAGCACAGTAAATGTTCTTTAAAATGGTATTTCACTTTTACCAGCAGTTCAGTAATGTTGGGTAGTAAATTTAATAGAGAAAACCATTTAATGTCTTATTGTAAATAATATAATAATGCATTCATTTTTCCATGTAGTCTAATGATTTCTGATATTGTAAATCCTTCCTGCTACAGAGATAAAAATATTAAAAAAAGTGAATATGTCTTTTTTTAATCTAGTTTTAAAATATGTGATTGCTATCTGTATATTGTTGTAAACAGCACTATGTTTTTAAAAGTTATGACTTTTAATTTATTTTTACAAGCAAAATGAAGGAGGTATTTGCATTTTTCCTTTAAAGTACAATGAATAGATTGCCTGCTAATTTCAAGATTATTTTTTCTATGCTATTCAAATATACCATAAATGGTTCTACTCTTACCTATATATGGTTCAGAGGATGAGATTTTCAATCTGTGAATCACATTTCCCTTTATCAATTGACAGTTTTGTTGTTATTGTAGTTTTGTTTTATTTTTATTCAACACTTCTTGGCTCTAATATCCCCTCCCCTTGAGGGTGGTATTGAGTCAGGCACTCTTTTCCAGATTTTGTCATATAGTAAAGCTTGGCCTCTCTTAGGTTAAAAAAATTCATCGATTACTCTATAGATAGATGCAACAGGGGCAAAGTTAAAATTAGCTTAAATTGATGACTTCATTTCCATTTACTGATGTCCCTGTTTTAGTCAGTTTTAATTGCAGTAACAAAAGACTTGGTGCCTTCAAAAAAATATATTTATTTCTCATAGACCTTGACTCTGAGAAGCCCAAGGTAAAGGTTCTAGCTGCTTCAGTTCCTAGTAAAGTTGCTCTTTCTGGCTTGCAAATGGCTTTTACTGTGACCTTTCATGGGGGGGTGGGGGGTGGGGAGGAGAGTCTCTGGTGTCTCTTTTTTGTCTTATAGGGGCAATAATTTCATAAGAAAGTTCCAACTTCAGGACCTCATCTAAACTTAATTATCTTCCAATGACTCTAACTAAATATTATCATATTCAGTCTCTGGGCTTCGATATAAAAATTTTGCAGGCTTGCAATTCAATCAATAGTAGTTCCTAAGCAAAATATTGGCTGGGTAGGGGTCCCAACACAATTTTGTAACACACAATGTTCTTTATCCTCCAGGGATTCAAAGTAGACTTCTCTAATTTATTTTCATGGATTACACTGAAGTTATCGCCAAAGGATCATTAAAATAGAGTTGTGGGTAGAAAATGGATATAGACATCATAACTTCTTTTCTTTCACACTTTTAATTAATAGAAAGGGATTAAAAAATAATTGTTCGCTAGATTTTGATTCATTGCTTTCATGAATAATTGCCTTACTATCACAGAAAATCAGAGATTAATCTGCAGTGGTTGCTCAGTGTTATCTATTACTGTTTTTTTAAAGTTTATTCATTTCTTTCTTTTATGAAAGAGAGACAGGCATAGAGAGAAAGCATCCCAAGGAAGGTGTTTATGTTGTGATCTACTTCCATTCTCAGTCTGCCTGGATCATGGGTACACACATGTGGCTGCCATGCTTACAGAGGTCCAAGCATGCAAACTCAAGACCTTTTCAATGTAGATTGAGTTGTGCTACCACTCTGCCACCACCTGACCCTATTACTGTGCATTAAGTTACTTTAAAAATTAGTAGCTTAAAACAACGAACTATGACGTCCTACTTTCTGAGAGTTTTGAAACTTAGTTCTGTGCCTCTGGCTCAAGGTCTCTCAATGAGATTGCAATCAAGCTATGTACTGGGATGCGGTCTCATGTAAAATTTTGATGGGAGAGGAAGACTTCATTTTCAAAGTTATTCATGTACCTTTTAGTATGCTTTGGTTCTTTATATGTGGGCTTCTTTAAAGTATTGCCTCTTGGTCTGACAGCTGACTTTCAAAATGACAAGTGATATAAGACACACTGAGGATCTACAAGATGTAAATTGTCTTTTTGTATTTTTAAAGTTTCTGCCATAGGGTATGTGTGTTCACTGGAGAGAGATAGAGAGAAACAGTGAGAGGGATAGTGAGAAATCACTCCCTCCCCAGGGGAATGGCAATTCTTCTATTCCTTCTCCTCCATTCTCCTGAGATTTTGGGCATGAACATATGTGTACTCAGCATGATTTTGAAGTTGCCAGGTCCAAGATCAAACTGCAATTGGCCACGTGGGAGTCCAGTGCCACCATACTAACTACTGGCCCCAGTTGTAGCCTTTTTATAATCAAATTTTAGATGTGGCATCTCATTCTGTGTACATTCTATTTGGTAGAAATTAGTAACTTCAGTCCGCAATCAATGGAAGAGTGGGATAGTGGATAACGCAATAGCACAAATAGCAAGTGTCAAAGATAATTTGAAGTCTTCTCAGTGGTGGTCTAGCATTCTTTCTTTCTTTTTTTTTTTTAAATTGTTTTACTTAACTGTATTTATTTATTTATTTTAATTTGACCAGAGAGGGACAGAGAGAGACAAAGAGAGAGAAAGCTGCCAAGTCCAGGACTCGAACCATGTCCAGCCATGTGGGAGTCCAGCGTCCTTAGCCACCACGCCATCTGCTGACCGTGAACGAATTCTTTCTATTCAGGTCATATTTAATTTATATGCCTACTTTGAAGATCAAATTTTCTAAATACTTCATTTGAATTTTCCTTTGCTCTTCCATAGATTATGTTCTTTTCCTATGCAATGTTTAAGAAAATTAAATGATATTGTACATAATAAAAGTTTCAATAATTTATATTAAATCCCAGTAACAGAGTGATTAAAAAATATACAGTGAACATGGAGGGAACATCTTTGGTGAAATGAGACCCTTAAAAATTGACCCTATAGGGCCAGCAGGTGGTGTGGTGGTTCAGGTGCTGGACTCCCACATGGCTGACCATGGTTCGAGTGCTGAACCTGGTGGCTTGCTTTCTCACTTTCTCCCTTTCTCTGTCTGTGTGTCTCTCTCTGGTCAGATTAAAAAGTAATAATAAATAAAATTTAATAAATATATTTTTTTAAAAATTGACCGTATAAGACCAATGAGAACACTGGCAAAGTATGTCAAAGTCAACTTTTCCAAATCTCTGAAAATTAACATAGTCTTGTAATAGTTCGAAAAGAGTGCGTATTTAAGAGAAACAGCTGAATCATGTAAGAGGAGTGAGTTTTACAGAATTTTAACTTGTCATGTTCCCATCCTCTCTTCCCTAGCTCCAGCCTTGAAAACCAACAGCCTCACAAGTATGGGAACTGTGAAAATGAGAATCTTGCCATCTGTTGGAAAGGAGGCAATCAGTTTAGAGCTTCCCCTGAAATCACATCCACAGAAAACTGCCATAATTTGACCCATCAGCACTCGGGCAAATTCTATTCTTAGGTTTATCTTTATTTGCTCTGATTCAGGGCTTGTTTTGTGTAAATAACCATATTCCTAGGATGTTTGTTAAAAACAATTAAAGAAATTGTTTAAAATTGTAGCTGTCTGAGATAGATTTATCCATTTGGAAAAATAAGCAGCTAAAAGAAAACATAAGAGAATAAACTGGACAATGAAATGTTCATACATGCCTTTAAAAATTCCAGTCAATTAGTTCTTCAGGAAATTTGTGATGTGTTTTCCTGTGCAAAACTGTGTCATGACTTTGCCAACGACCTAATGTTCCTGGAAGTCCAGAAGACAATAAGCATATATAGGAATATTCGCATTCTAAAGGATAGCTGCATATCTGAGAAAGACCTGACAAGTCCTTATCTCTCACCTCTGGCTGACCTTGGGTTTCTGTGCAAGCAGACAGTGGAGGCTAAGGCAGAGCTTTTGTCAGTTGTCTGGATAAATGTTGAAGTCCTGCCCCAACATGGAAAGTCCTTTAGAAAAGACAGAAAGAGTTTTTGTTTCTAAATATTCAAAGAAATATCTGATCATTCATTAGCTGACCATTAAGCTAACTGGAAAGAAGCTTGGTGACCACATGTGACAAAAATAAATAGACAAACTAGTTGAAAAAAATTACTAAAATAATAATAATTACAATAAACAAAAAAGTAGTAAACTCTGGAGGGGGGAAGTGGAAAAGAGGAAGGAGAACATGATTTCTGAAGTAGCTATCCTATATTATTTAAAACACTTAGTTTTTGAGGCTGGCAGGTGGTGTGCTGGTTAAGGGCACTGGACTCCCACATGGCCAACTGCAGTTTGAGTCCCAGAAGTAGCAACTTGCTTTCTCACTTTCCCTCTCACTCTCTCTCACTTTGTCCCTCTTTGGTCAAATTAAAATAAATAAATAAATAAAGTTAAATAAACATAATTCTTAAAAAAAAAATTAGTTTTCAACAAATAGATCTGTTGGGACCAGCAGTTAGCATAATGGCTATGTTGCTGGAATCCCATGTAGTCGACTGTGGTTCGCGTCCTGGACCCAGTGGCTTAAACTCATGCCGGGTGCATGTGCGTGTGTGCCCAAGATCCCAGGAGGAGAATGGAGGAGAAGGGATTGTGGCGTGGCCATCCCCCCTGGGGGGTGATTTCTTGCTTTCTGTCTCTCTGTCTCTC
The DNA here is from genome assembly GCF_000334495.1 of Tupaia belangeri chinensis. Taxonomy (NCBI): domain Eukaryota; kingdom Metazoa; phylum Chordata; class Mammalia; order Scandentia; family Tupaiidae; genus Tupaia; species Tupaia belangeri. The sequence continues at coordinate 54,726 of NW_006203749.1, forward strand.
TCGGTCTTTCTGGCGAGCGCACGCGCCCTATAGCTAAAAACCTCTCCAAAAAAAGAAAAGAAAAAAACCAAATACATACATAGAATATCCAGATATTAGACTTATTAGACAAAGACTTCAAATCACTTATACAGATAATTTTAATTAAAAAGATATACCTATGGCAGCTATTAAAACACTACTTCTGGGTGTTTCTGTAAGTGTGGTACCAAAGGAGATTGCTGTGTCAGCTGTTGGACCAAGTGGGGAAGAAACACTCTCAATGTGGGTGGGTACTGTTTAATTGACTGAGGGCCCAGACAAAACAGAAATGCAGAAGAAAGGTGAATTCTCTCTCTCTTTTCCTCTCTCTCTCTCTCTCCCCTGGAATTGGGACATCCTTATTACCCTGCACTTAGACATCAGATGTCCAGGTCCTATAGCCTTTATATTCTGGGACATCCCCCATGGCACCCTGGGTTCTCCAGCCTTTAGCTTCAGATTAGGAGTTATATAATTGATTTCCCTGGTTCTGTGGCTTTTGAACTTGAACTAAGTTATGCTATTGGCATCCCTGGATCTCCAGCTTGAAGACATACGGTTGTGGAACTTCTCAGCTTCCATAATTGTGAAAGACAATTCCATAAATCCACTCTTATCTATCTATCTGTCTGTTAATCTATCCATCATCTCCTACAGTCTCTGTCTTTCTGGGGAACCCTGACGAATATATCACCTCTCTCAAGTATACTCAAAGAAGTAAAAAAAAAAAAAATCACGTCTTTCAAAATATTCTAAAAATGACTTGAGAATTAGAAAATTGCAATAAACCTATAAAAATGCAGGGATTGAATTAAAAACCAAAAAACTTCTGCAAAAGAAACGATGAAACAGAGGTGGTTTCCTTGGTGAATTCTCCCAAACACTTAAAGAAGACTTAAGATTGGAGCCTTTCAAGATATTCCGTAAAATAAAAGGGCTACTTTCAAACTCATTGTAATAGTTTAGTATTACCTCAATAACAAAACAAAAAAATCATAAAAAAGAAAACTATAAACCAGTATCTTTTATAATGTAGATGTAAAAGTTCTCAATAAAATGCTAGCAATATGGGACCAGCAGTTGGCGTAATGGCTATGTTGCTGGACTCCCATGTAGTCGACCACAGCTTGAGTCCCAGACCCAGTGGCTTAAACTCATGCCGGGTGCATGTGCGTGTGTGCCCAAGATCCTGGGAGGAGAATGGAGGAGAAGGGATTGTGGCGTGGCCATCTGCCCTAGAGGCTGATTTCTTGATTTCTTGCTTTCTGTCTCTCTCTCTCTCTCTCTATCTTTCTGGTGAGTGCACACACCCTATAGCAAAAACCTCCTCCGCCCCCCGCCCCCAAAAATGCTAGCAATCTACTGTAGTAACATACACAAAGGATATCCACTATGACCATATATTCCAGGATGCAAGTTTGTCTGAACATATGAAAATCAATCAATGTAATACACCATATTAATGGAATAAAGAAATTTAGGGGTAAGCAGATGGCACAGGGTTACATTGCTGGACTCCCACATGGCTCATCACAGTTCAAGTCCTAGATCTGGTGACTTGAAAATCACACCAGGAATGTGTGTATGCATGCCCAAGATCCCAGGAGGAGAATGAAGGAGATGAGATTGCAGTATGGCCATCCCACCTGGGGGAATGATTTCTCGCTTTACCTCTCACTTTCTCTGTCTCTGGCTCTTTGTGGTGAGCGCATGTGCCCTCAGGCAAAAACCTCTAAAAAACTGAAAATTTTAAAAAGTATTTTAATAGCACCTATAGAAGATTTGACATGATCCCAAAATCTTTCATGATAAAAATATTCAAACTTGGGCTAGAAAATCACCGCTGTAATCTGATAAAGACCATTTATATATATAAAAAAATCTACTTCTAACATCATAGTAGCGAAAGTCTAAATGCTTTCCCCCTAAGATTATAAACAAGACACTTGCTCTTACCACTTCTATTAAACATTTTACTGGAAGCCGAGCATAAATCTTTGTGACCTTTGAATAGGTAATGGATTCTTAGATATGATGTCAAAAACACAAGCAATCAAAGAAAAACAGATGAATCGGACGTCTTCAAATTTTAGAAATATTATGTTTTAAAACATATCAAGAAAGTTAAAAGTAACCCACAGACTGAAAGGAACTATTTCCTAACTATATATCTGATATAAGTTTAATACCTTGAATATATAAAAAATATTCTTATAAATCAATAACAGAAGACAAAAATGTCAAGTAACTTATAAATCAATAACTGAAGACAAAAATGTCAACTAAATGGGCAAAATACTTGAATATGCACTTCTTCAAAGAAGATATACAAATAGCTAATAAACACATGAAAAGATGCTCAACATCATTTGTCATATGGAAATGACAATTAAAACCACAATGTGATGCACTTCACACCCACTAGGAAAAAATACTCTTTTTCAGAGAGAGAGCAGGAGAGTGAAAGAAAGAGACTAATGAGTGTTGAGGATTAGGTTAACTATGGATCATTATATATTGCCAATGGAAATGTAAAATAATGTAGCTACTATGGAAAACTTTCTGGCAGCTTCTCGAAAAGTTAACCATAGAGTTATGAACGAGCAAGTCCACATCTAGGTATATACCCAAGATAACTGAAAGCATGTGTCCATAGAAGAAATTGTACATAGATATTAATGGAATCATTTTTATAATATCTAAAAAGTAGAAACCACCAAAATTTTCATTAATTTACTAATAAATATATATTGTATATTTGTATAATGGAGTATTATTCACCAATAGAAAACTTAAGTACTGATACATGCTATAAGAATAAAAATTTTATGCTAATTGAAAGAAGCTATAGATGAAAAAGATATAAAAGGCCACATAGTATACAATTTAATTGATATTTAATGTCTAGAAAATGTGGATATATTGAGATAGAAAGTAGATTAGTGGTTGACAGGCATTGCAGGAGAAAACAGTTTTGTCTTATTTTGCAGGGGTCAGGGGGCAATGAAAATATTCTGGAATTATATCGTGGTACTGCTTACACAAATCTGTGAATATACTAAGACTCAGTGTATTGTATAACCAATCTAAGAAGGTGAATTTTATGTCTTGTGAATTATAACTCAATAAAGTTTTCATTAAATAAAAACGGATAATAAAATGACTATGATCATGCCAGGCATGTGTGTGTCCATGCCCAAAATTCCAAGGGGGAATGGAGGAGAAGGGATTATGACATGGCCATTTCCCCTGGAGGGAATGATTTCTCGCTTTCTCTCTCACTGTCTCTCTGGCAGTACACTCACCCTAAAGCAAAATCCTAAGGGGGGAAAAATACAATGAATACTATTGTTAGTCTACCACAGACTTCAAAAGGATATTTACTTATTTTTTCAAGAAACTAAGTTTGGTTGGTATAGTTGCTGATCCCTGGATAGTTTCAGTAACTTTCTTATACATAAGCATAAAGAGAATTATTAGAGATTCAGAGGTATAGTCTGGTTTAGATTAAGTTTTTTTTTTTTTTTTTTTTGGGGGGGTTTTTTGTATGGGGCGGGGGGGGTTGAAAAAAAAATTGGAGAGGTTTTTGCTATAGGGCGCGTGCGCTTGCCAGACAGACAGAGAGAGACATAGAGATAGAAAGCGAGAAATCACCCCCCAGGGGGGATGGTCACGCTGCAATCCCTTCTCCTCCATTCTCTCAGGATCTTGGGCACGCACGCACACGCGCCCGGCATGAGTTTTAAGCCACCGGGTCCGGGATGCGAACCGCGATCGACTACGTGGGAGTCCAGCGACATAGCCATTACGCTAACTGCTGGTTCCCTGGATTAAGTTTTAATAGTGAATCACATTGTCATGATTTCTTTACTGAAAAACTAATGGCAACTAGGTTTCCATGTCCGTTCTGCTTCTGGTTGGGAGGATGTGTATTTTTTTTTTTCTTATTTAATGGTTTCTGATTAAGATATGAAAGTAGCAAAGGCTCACATTTCTTGAAATTTAGATTCAGTTTCTGAGAAAGGTCATTGCTGGCTCTTTTTTGGAATTGTTTTCTCTCACTAAAAATAAAACAAGCAAACATAAACCAACTGGTGCTGCGATGTTGGCCATCACCATCAGTTGCATGTTTTGCAAACACAACTCTGAGCCCCTAAGCGCTCTTCTTTGGCAGACTTGTATTTTGACAACATTATGGTTTCTACTTATTTGTTCAGTGTTCACTGCTTTTGCCCAATGTACCTTATTTTCATCCAAGTCTTAAAATTAAGGAGAGTTGTAGTTGGCAGGAATGTTGTATTCTGTGTCATTCAGGTACAACATAAGAGCATATAAAGAGGGACCATGTTTCTATTCTTTGGAAGTGTGATCCAATCTGCCAAAATTTTATTTAATTGATATAAACCCAAGAGTCAGTCAGGTGTGTTCAATATAAACCTTCTCCGGCAGTTAAGAAAATTGCCATCTGAATAGAATTTGACATTTTAATAAAAGGAAGGATGGCATTATGCTGCAGTCAGCATGCCTGAGTAGAAACAGCCAACCATGCCGAGAAGATTATAAAGCTTTTCCTCATGCCCTTTAACTTGAATCCAGTAATCAAAAGATTAATTTAGTTCTCAAACTTAATTTGCAGCTCTAATTTTATTATTTTCCCAAACCAGCTAGATCTTTTTAATCTATTGGATCAGCTGCAGCTGTGCTCTGCTTGCACGATGGGGTATGCCTTACGCCTTGGTTATCCCCAGTGATAACAAGAGAAAGGGGAAAAAAGGTCGAGAGTCATGCTCTTCTTAGAATCAAATCACGTCCCTGACTCCAGGAACTGTATAATCTTTCTCCTTCAGATTGAAGGATGTAGAGTTTAAGGATTTGGGAGATTTCAATAAATAACAAATTTATCTTCATGAGTTTAGAGGGGAAAATATCTAGGGCTGTTTGTCTAATACACAACAATCCAAAGGCAAAAGAACAACAACAACAACCAAAAGACTACTGAACTTCATAAAAAGGATTATTGACCTGGAGTAAACAGTATTTTAAAAACAAGCCTCTTAACCTTTCTTCTAAACACTGACAGAAGTACTTCCATTTCCTGTATACGTTATACACCAGAAAGCCTGTTAGACTGCTGACACATATTACTGAACTAACAGCCATTTATGGAAAGCCAAGCTACCCTGGTTTTCTCAGATGAGCTACTAGAAGGGCTATTTTAAAATACGCTAGATGTTGGGGACATCTCACTGTACTTATAGGACCCAGTCTTTCACTAAACAGTTCCTCATTCCTCTTGATCTAGGGGGTTAGCAAGTGCAGGCACAGGTTTGATAGGTCCTGCCAAAGAAAATGCAAAGCTGTCTCTAGGAAGCCAGGGGACACCGGAAGAGAGGGAGGGAACACTTTGAGCACCTGAAGTTCTGGAATTTGTTTGACAGAGATCTGGAAACTGGAAACTACAAGCTGATCTCATCTCCCCACATCTTTCACATCTTTTTTTTCTTTCCTTTTTCTTTTCTTTTTGGAGAGGTTTTTGCTATAGGGTGTGTGCATTCTCCAGAAAGACAGAGAGAGACAGACAGAAAGCAGAAAGCAAGAAATCACTCCCCAGGGGGCATGGCCACGCCACAATCCCTTCTCCTCCGTTCTCATCTTGGGATCTTGGGCACTCACGCACACACGCCCAGCATGAGTTTAAGCTACCGGGTCCGGGACTCGAACTGCGGTTGACTACATGGGAGTCAAGCGACATATCCATTACCTCAACTGCTGGTCTCCTCCCCACATCTTTTATATTCTTATCCTACCTGCCTCACTGATCACCCACAGTTATTTCTCCCTTCATATTTGTTGTTTCTACATTTCTAGTATGTTTGAAGACACAAATTCAGGTGTGCATACACGCACACAAACACACATACACACATACACACACACACAATACTAGAAAATTTGGAATTTTTAGAAAAGAAAAAGATATATACCTTAGAAATGTATCGCAATCTCTGCTCCCATTTTTTTGTCTTCCCCTGCCCCTGTACCCTTTTGTCATACAAATGGTGTGATGTGTTTGTCATTGTAAATATGCTTTTACATCCTTTTTTTTCTATTTATTATGTATGTACAAGCATAACCATTCCCTTCTCCCAAGAAGTGTCAACTATTGAAAGGTCTAAAAATTTCATGTGGCCCTCTACTATCAATTTTTTTTTCAAGAGAAATTTTTGCTATAGGGTGTATACACTCTCCAGAGAGAAAGAGAAAGACAGAGACATAGAAAGTGAAAAATCACTACCCAGGAGAATGATCACACCTCAATACCTTCTTCATTCTACTCTCAGGATTTAAAAATCACCCCCCAGGGGGATGGTCACACCTCAATCCCTTCTCCTCCATTCTACTCTCAGGATTTTGGCTACACACGCACATGCATCCAGTATGTGTCCTGAACTCGAACTACAGTCATCCATGTGGGAGTCCAGTGATGTAACCATTACACCATCTGCTGGCCCCATCTGTATAATGGGTGAAGACCTGGTGGCATGTTTGGCTAAGGTTTGCATCTCTCCTTTTTCTCAATTCTGAATAAATATTCTTTGTGTTTGATACTGTATCCAGATTTTATACTTTTTTCCTCGAATAATTAAGCATTTAATATGGAATAAAAGTACTTAGTCCACTTTTTAAAACATTCTGAGGGCTCAGAAAACAAAGGGAAAAACATCACCAGTCAGTCTGTCTCTCTGTCTCTCTCGCACACACACATACACTATACGAAATAACCGCACGAACAAAAGAAACAAAAACAAACCTTTACCTGTATAGCATGGAATAATGTTCAAGAAAGGGTGTTCTGTTTATTCAGAATACAGGCCGTTATTATGTCTCATGGGGCATCACTCACATAGCAAGATATTGGCCATGAAAAATAAGCATAGTATTATTTTCTGCCCTGATCTGGATTCTGCTCTTAAGTCCCATCTAAGCCCATAGTACAAAGAGTATGACGATGGCAATTCAAAAAAAAAAAAAGCTTGAAATTCCATTGCTGTTCCAGCCCCATTCCTTCACACTATGAATTTCTTTGCCTTAGTCTCATTCCTTCAGGCCTGAAATAGCCCTTTTTGCTTTGCTGTGGGATTATGGATAAAATATGTGTTTCTGTTGATGAACTACCTGTTTCCAGGTCCCTGTTGTTCCTGACAGGGCTCCTGCACCCACACAGAAGTGGAAGGTGACTTCTCTGGGAAAGCCTCCCTGGCATTCTAATCCTCTCTCTTGAGCACAGCAGAGCACCTGCTTTGAATAGGAAGAAGCCTGGAGAGCTGCCCAAGCCTATTCCCAGGTGGGCTGAACAGAGATCCCCATTTCTGCAGAAAGGAGCTCCAAGCTAGATTATGAATCAGTGCAGCATGTGATGCGGCCTCAAAACCACAGGCTTAAACCGAGGCACCAGAAGGGGAATGAAGGGTTATCACATTTCCTAATTAGAAAGCAAATATATTTAGCTAGGCATTAGGTACTTAGTTATAGGTAAAAGGAAATGAGGTGATTTAGCAACGACGGAGCCCACAACTGTGCTGCACCCAGTTCTTTTCCCAGGGTGCTGTAAAGACCCTGTTACATCCATCCCTCCCCATGGCAGCCCGCACTGTGGCTGCCATAGCCGGCCTCTGGGGCCTGCCATAGCTGCCCTGAATGGCTTGGGTGTCTTAGCAGTAGACTTAGTCCTTGGAGTGAAGCAAGGGGAGGGGTTGCAGTAAGAGAAGCATTGCCATTATCCACAGTTCTTACCAGCATAAGCATTTCTTTGAGTACCTGTTATTTGCATAGTCATTACTAACTATTATTACATGTTATTACTTTGAAAGACAAAGAGAATCAGCGGGGAAATACTATTGTAGCAGTTTGTCTTAGGGAAAGGGAGAAGCATGGTATAAGCAAGTCTGGGTGTGTAACATATGGCATAATGCTCGGGTTGAAATCTTTGTCCTGGTTGGTGGACTATCTGGAGCCTACACACGGAGACAGAGAAGAGGGAACATAAGCAAATTTCTGGTGGTAACAGATAATTATGTTAGAGTGACAGCAAAATGAGTCAGGCACTGAACTCTTGTGGCAAATATCTTGTGTGCTACCAGATACCTTTCAAAGATGGAAGCAGGGACAATAGAGTAACTTCAGTGTAATGAGGGAAATAAAGGCAAAGCCTAATGCTGAATGGTGGCAGGATGAAGCAATATGGAAGTGACAAAGATGTGGCCCTCAAAGAACTAGCTAAAACAAACTGAGATATGTGTGTATTTTGTGTGTGAACCACTCGCGTTTTTTCGGGCTTGCATTCAACGGTGTTAACTGACAGAATGTCCTCAGCCTTAACATATTGAGGTTTTAGTACTCAATTGCAGAGGCTGCAAAGGCTAATATTTCCCTTCTCTCTAGTGAGGGCTTGATACATGTGTGGCCATAGGTGAAGGTGATACAAGGAGATCATGTGAATATTAATTACATTATGATGAATGAAATATATTTACCCAAAATGCAGAGATATTTCAGGAAAAACAGCACAAGAAAATTTGCCACATAAGAAATAAGCTAATGGTTTATTTTTCTAAAAAATTATTTTGTTCTTTATATGAAATATTTTAGGGCAGAGTTGTATGGCAAAGATTTCCTTGTAAGTTTAAAAATGGTTGAGCATGGGACCAACAGATGGCACAATGGTTACATTGCTGGACTTCTACATGGCTGACCGTAGTTTGAGGGGGACCCAGCAGCTTGAAACTCATGCTTGGGTGCGTGAATATGAGTGCCCAAAGTCCTGAGAGGAGAATGGAGGAGAAGGAATTGTGATGTGACTATCTCCCGGGTGGGGGTGATTTCTTGCTTTCTGTTTGTCTCTGTTTCTCTTTGGTGAGCATGCACATCGCATAGCAAAAATCTCTATCAAGGAAAAAAAAATGGTCGAATATAAATTGCCAACAGTCTGGTTCCATCTAGCATGCTTTGGTTACTGCTCACACCTTGGGAAGCATTCAGCCTCGATTATCCCATGGTTGTTGAACCATGAGGCCAAATGCCAGAATCCTATGTAAGTTGCTTTCCACACCAGCAGAGGGTAGATATGTTGCAGAGGTATGTTTGCAGTCTCCCAAAGGAGGGGGATTCATTGGTTTGCTATATCATCCTCTAGGTAAAGAAACATTGATTTGCAATGTGCATTGTAAATGGGATGGAGGAACTAGTAAGAATTGAAATAGTTAAGTTTTTTGATTTCGAGGTTGGCATGCTCTGCTACTGACCTCTGACTGATATTTACACTAAGTTTCATAGGACAATCAGAAGCTTAGAAGAATTGCCCTCAGACGTTGTTTTTATCAGGCAAGACATTACGATAGTGCAATGTAGTTTAAATTTCATAGTTGCACAAAAGAGGAGATATGATAATGAACACAGAGAAATGGATGCAAATTCAGAAAAAAAGAGAATAGAGAAATGAAAGCAACTATAGAGCATTATTTTTACCCATCTATTTAGTGATAACAACAACAAAAAAGAAAACTAAGCTCCATTGAAAGTGAAGTTACACTAGAAATTATATGGCAGGGCCAGCAGGTGGTGTGCTGGTTAGAGTACTGGACTCCCTCATGGCTGATCGAGGTTCGAATCCTGAATCTAGTGGTGTGAAAATCATGCTAGGCACATGTACGTGCATACCCACAATCCCAGGAGGAAAACGGAGGAGAAGGGATTGTGGCATGGCAGTACTCCGGGGGGTAATTTCGCACTTTCCCTCTCACTGTCTCTCTGTCTCTCCAATGCACACACATGACCTATGGCAAAAACTTAAAAAAAGAGAGAGAGAAAAAGAAAACGATATGGCAATATATTGCAGAAATTGGTCCTATTGTTAG